>NW_006239729.1:60613-60718 GCF_000226075.1 Solanum tuberosum
CGATTGAGGCAAAAGCTCTTGACACTCCCATGAGCACAAGTGTAAAGCTTGACTTAGATGAAGATGGAGTTGAGGGATGAGTGCAAGATTTCAAGCAGCACCAAA
>NW_006239729.1:61081-62482 GCF_000226075.1 Solanum tuberosum
TATGTTACGGAGGGCAGGTATCTATACTTGTTTTAATGCTTGTCACTTAAGAATTCACTTTTGGTACCTTAATGTAGGTATACACTCATAGTGTGTCTAGCTGAAGGGAAGATTAAATCATACTGACAGGGTTGCAAACTGAAAAGGGGACCTGGTCCTGCTGAGGTTAGTATCACTTACACTACACTGTCTGTATGTCAACATCACTGCCACATGTCCCTCGCCCATTCATCGCGTCAGTTTCAGATGTCTTTTCATTTTTAAACCAAAGGTTGCTACTGTTGGAGACTCGATGTCTTTTTGGTTTTATTTACTACTTCTCTTAGTGAATCAAATTACAAAATCTCATCAAACAATTCTTGTTGAAATTCACTAATCCCCTTTGCAAAAGCTTTTCTCTCTTTCTCAAAATGTCTAATTCTAATTCTTCTTCAAAGATCCCTATCTCCCAAGAAGTTGAAAATCTTAGTTCATTCAACTTCTCCTTTTTTTTACTCCAGAATGCTGTAAAGAAATCTCATGTGAAAAGGGAGAAAGTTAGAAAACAGGTGGCTGAAAATTAAAACTCATAAAGGGACCAGGTTCTAGGGTGCAAAATCAAAGTGAAGAAAAGAAAATGACAAGGGAGGAGCGGATAACGGCAATGGAGAACCAAAAGGTTTTGAATGGCAGAGTCTTTGACCCTGACATTCTAACCAAATTTGGAATATCAAATCTTTTTTATGCACTTGCCACAAAACGTGGAGATGTCAAGAATGCAGGGTTATCGAAAAGGTTTCTTAAAGGGAAATAACAATTGCCTTTTGAGTTCATCAATAAGGTGTTAGTGCCCAAAACAAAAAAAATAGTGGCATCTGCTGCTGATCTGTTTCTCATGGAGAAGCTTGATGAACTTGAAGAGATCAACCTCTCTGCCATTATGCTGGAATGTTAGTGTGTTGAAGGAAAAGCTAGGTGCAGATCTCAAATGACAGATGTTCTAGAGCAGCAGGCTACTCTTAAAGGGGAAGTAACTGATCTTACTGAGATTCTGAATAACAAGGAGATTGAAATCGCTTCATTGAGGTCTGAATTACAGAAGGCAGTTTCGAGGGGACCTGGTACCAGCGATGGAAATGAGCAGGTGTTGCAAAAGTTGAGGGATGAAAATGAAAGGCTGCTGAAGACGGATGCATCACCCATTGAGGAAGTTAAGGCTCTCAACATGCATCTTATCAAGGCTCGTGAGGATGCAAATGAGCATCTGTCTCTGTTTATGTGCACCCTCAATCCCTTTCCCCTTCCGTCCTAAAAGTGTCTCGTTTCCTTAGTTTCCCTTTTTGTTCTTCAATCCTGATTAAAACTCTTGTGGCTTTGTGTTTGTTTTGCTTGACTACAGTGGTCAGTATTTGTGATCTAATG
>NW_006239729.1:62881-68664 GCF_000226075.1 Solanum tuberosum
TTAGTAGTTTTCAGTTGTTAGGATGATCGGGGGTCTTGTCCCGACATCCCTCCCAGTTTTAGAGGCTTCATAGATAGACAGTTAGTTAGATCATTTGTCACTATTTTGTTATTAGTTTATGTTTTGAGACTTGAGTTGCCATCTTGGCTAAAGGGAAATTGATAAGAGCTTATGCCTTTTGGTGTTTTGATGATCTCCTCACAAGTGCAGGGACCTGGTCCTCTGCAGAGTATGAATACTCGTCCAGCTGTCAAAGTGCGGTACAGCTGTAAAAGTTGTCTGCGTCAGAAGCTGCAGAGTACTTCACCAATCAGAAGCAATGAGGTTGCTTGTACGTTTGGTAATAACTTTTTATGGTATATACTAAACAAAATACAACAATATTACTCATTCATTCAAAGAGAGAGTCTTTCAAGCTTCAAGAACAGCAAGGGACTTGATTGAAGTGCTGCGATTTGCTACCAGTTGCTTTTGTTTCCTTGTAATAGTTCTGATATTGTAAGATCCGTTTCACTTGTGAAAGAAACGTTTCAAACTTGTTTGAATCATTGTAAGAGACTAGGTTAAGGGTAACTTAGGTTCTTACTCTAAAATTCTAAGTTATCTAAGGGTGATAGCTTAGTGGGCAGTGTTGTATCTGCTCTAGCTCATCTAAGTAATAGGAGGCATTGCTTAGAGTTGGGATTAGTAGGCTAATCTCGGTTTGTAAACTTGCTTTTACTTTTGCTTGAAAAGACTAGTGAAAGAAGTTTGAAAAGTCCTGGCAAGCCAGGTCGTGGTTTTACTCTCTTGAGCAAGGAGGTTTCCACGTAAAGTTGTTGTGCAATCTTTACTTTCAGCACTTTGTTTATTTTCTGTTATTGTAACTGTGCTGAGGACATGGTCCCATAGAAAACGTGGACGCATACATTCCAACACATACAGTTTATCCTCCTCAGTCTCTATTGGCATGTTTTTGTTGTTGCACATTAAATACATTTTTTCCTTCAAATTTAACAAGTAAAAGTGAATTGAATGAATAATGTATTTTAGTGGAAAATGGTCAAATCAACTATTGTATTCTCAAAAAAAGTTTATATTTACTTCTTCATTATATTCCCTCCATCCACTTATAATTGTCATGATTTCCTTTTTCTGAGTCAAATTATAAAAACTTTCACTAACATTTTATGATGTATTTTTCATCATATTAATAGCAAAAATTACAATTTATAGTACTTTTCTTATAGTTTTTGAATATCTATTTTTTTGTTTAAAATATTAAATTAATATAATCTAATTTAACTTTGAAAATTAATCAAATTGACTTTTAAAAAATGTAACATGACAATTAAAAATGAACGGAATAATACATGATCAAATATGACATTTTCTGATGTTTAAATGAGGAGAGGAGCACAATAATATTCATTGAATAATTATTAAAAATTTGTTTCATCAGAAGTCGGTGGGACAGCTATATATTGTCCTTAAATAAAATAAAATCTCTTAATAACTCATTATTGTCCATGTGTCATTTTTAAAAAATTGAAGAATAAAAATTTGTTGACCCTAGGCATATATGCAACATCAATAGTTTTACAAAATTTATCAAAGCCAAAATATGATGTTCTTTAACTTTTTTTCCCTTTTCCTTTTTGTGTCTTTCCTCTTTTTGGTTGACGAAATTCGTTTGATAACTCATAAAAATTACAATTTTAATTCGACTTCATTAAAATTAAAAAGGTTCACATAGATAAATATGAAGAAAACAATGTAAGTGTTTGACGAATGATTCTTCAAATATGATATAGGCCCACTCTCGATCCACATCATTAGGCTGAAATGAAAGAATGCAAATATTAGAAAAAAACTATACTCTAAAAACTAAATACTTCAAATTTGAAAGAGGGGACATTTGCCGCCTATTTTTTCCTACAATACATATGAAAAAAAGTATGTGGAAAATTAAGTATTTAGCAACAATACAAATATATTTAGCAGCCATAAAAATGTATTTTTATCAAATTTTTATTTTTACATTATAAGTTTATTATAGTACCCACAAAATTTGGCACAAGATTAAAGTGTCTCAAAAAATTGCAAAAACTCATGCGGTTACATTTCTTTTATATATATAAAAATTCAATCAAATTGATGTTAGTTCTAATGTTAATGTAAACTTGAGAAAAATAATAAGATTAAATATTTTGAAAAGGAGATATAATGCTTGGACTTCCATAGTGAAATTATAAATTTATTGTAAGAAATAAATTTATACAAAGTTTTAATTAAGACGTGTTATTTGATTCAATTGAAAAAACAAGATTGATAAACTACTTAAAGTTATGCTAAATAATAATTGTCAATTTATATTGAATTGCAACAATTCCTCAACATTTGTGGAGGTTATCATGAACCTAAAAAAAAAACACCATGACAACAAAAATAATTTTAAAGAGATTGAAATAAATGCCACAAATTAAATATATAGGAGGGGTTTTTACAACCCCCATACTTATACCGCCACAAAAAGAACTATTTTATTGGGGTTGACACAAAGGCCACAAAATAAACGTATAATAGGGGTTTCTTACAACTCCTATTAATAAACCGCCACAATTTAACAGTTTTTTAGTAGATAATTTTGAATATCTTCCCTTTGGTAGTGGAAGGAGGATGTGCCCTGGAATATCATTTGGTTTAGCTAATGTTTATTTTCCATTGGCTCAATTGTTATATCACTTTGATTGGAAACTTCCAAGTGGAATCAATCCAAGTGATTTAGACTTGACAAAGTCTACTGGAGTAACTTGTTCTAGAGAGAGTAAACTATACTTAATTGTGACTCCTTATCAACCTTGTCAAGAGTGATGTCATGGAACCAAACTTTTTAAAAAAGAAATAAAGGACTTTTGTCACGGACTTAGAGTCTTACTAAAGCTCCGTGCGGCACTTGACAACTTACTCACTAGTCTTTCAAGATCTTGTAAGATCAAGTAAGCCTTTTATGCTAAGATCGCTAAGAGAATGAAAGGAGAGACTTAGAGAATTTTGGAAGAAGGCTTTGTATTGCTTGGAAGATTGCTTACAACTTGCTTGGTTGCTTGTTCTCAAGCTTGGATGCTTTGCAAATAAATGGCACCCCCTATTTATACTAACTCCTAGGGACTAAAGTGCAATTAAAAATTACATACAAGTCCCTAGATTATTTACACAAAGGCCCATCTCTAGAATTCTCTACACACTCTAGAGAATTCTAAGGCTTTTCTTGAAAAGTCTAAGTTATTCTAGAGAATTCTAAGGAATTCTCTAGCCTTCTTGAATATTCTAAAAGGTTCTAGAGTTCTCCACAAACCTCTCCACAACTCTAGACCATTCCGCCCATATTCAGACGCAAAATTTAACTGTGAAGTGGCGGAACGTGACACTTTCCCCCACCTATTGATGCGATGACCGCGTCGCATCGTTGCTGCGTCGTCAATCGGGTTTTGTCTTCTCGTACGCGCGGCCAATAGTCCATTGACTCAACCAACGCCCTTGCGCAATGCCTTCAGTTGCTTCCTGATCTCTTTCAGCCTGATTTTGTGATCTACCTCATTCCTAGGAGACACACGCCTCGGCGGCTTCCTTGGCATCACGACATTGTTCTCTTTTGGTACCTTCTTCGTGCGTGGTGGCAGAGACCTTTTTGCGCCATTGTCTTCTTTCGAACTTGAAATGGTGGCTCTATGCATCAACTCCTTCTTCTTAGGGCCTCTTATGAGCTGTAGGGCTGTTAGACGGACTTGTCCTTCCGTCTTCGGACCTTAACCAGGGGCACCATACATGATCTTCCTTGCTCCATGACTAGAAGTCGTTGGAGGTAAGGGTCGATCACCGCGTGGCACTGCTGGAAGAACTCCTGCCCAAGAATTATATCGAAGAGATCTAAAGGAGCAACAGTGAAGTTGGCCTTACCTTGCCACTCACCTAGCGTGATGCTCACTCCATGCATGACTCCACACACGGGGGCCAGTGGTGCAATAACCGTCCTGAGTTGGGCGTTACTTGGACTGTAACTTAGCCCCAATCTTGTCGCTGTCGTCTTGGTCATTATATTAACCTCTGCACCCGTGTCGACCATTGCACAAACGGGTCTTCCATTGATCGTGAGGTTGACATATTACGCGTCGTATCCTCTTGGCTTCTCTGGCTGCTTGGTGATTACTCCGCATAGCCCTATCAAGCCCAACTGCGTCATCTCTGCGCCTTATCCTTGCTCCTATGCGTCTTTCGCCTTCCGCTCTCGCAGAATAGAACCAAGGCTCTTCAGTTCATGGCACTTTGCATAGCCATGCAGCCCATTGCATATGTAGCAACCACCTTTGTTGGCAACCTCTGTCTTATTCTCCGTGTTTCCATGACGTCCAGACTTCTTGCCATCGGACTTGTAGGTATCATGATTCTTGGGATGTGGCCGCTGCTCCTCGCCTTTGCCACGATCTCTCCCACCATGGTCATGACTACCTCTCATCTCCTCTCCTCTGGCTCTGTCGGGCTTCTCATGCCTGAAGTCTGTCAAAGCTTCGGCCTGCGTAATGGCTTCATCTATGGTCCTGACCTGCCGACGTTCCAACTCCGTCCTGGCCCAATTTTGCAGCCCATCCATGAAGTGGAACAACATATCATCATCCGTAAGGTTAGAAATTTGAAGCATGAGGGTAGTAAACTCCTGCACATATCCGCGGATGTTGCCCGTTTGCTTCAACTCCCTAAATTTGTGCTTCGCCTCATAGATGACATTGTTAGGGGAGAAGGCTTTGTTGAACTCTTCCCGGAATTACTCCCATGTGTTGATGGTGCACGCTCCCTTCCCTATCTCGGCCTCCTTGCGCCTCCACTACAGCATGGTCATCTTTGAAAGATACAACACAACGATGTTGATCTTACTTTCGTCACTCTTCAGCCTGTTGCATTTGAAGTAATTCTCCAAATGCCATAAGAAGTTCTCCACCTCTTGCGCGTCACGGACGCCTTTGAACATAGGTGGCTTGGGAGCCTCGACCCTGACCTCTCTATCTCGATCAAGCGACGATGATCCTCCAGCTGCCACACCTTTCTTGAGTGCTTTCATCTCGGCCTTCATGGTCTTAATCGTGCTCAACGCCTCCATGAGCCGACACTCCAAGGAAGTGATAGCCTCCTTCATCTCAAACTCGGCCCGCTGATGTCTCTCCAACTCCTTACGGATGTTTTCGGTCTCTTCAAGGGTGAAGTCTTCGAGAGTTTTGAATTTGCCATCGGCCATGTTCATGCGCCGGCCTAATATCTCCACGGCCTGTCTCACCACTTCAATCCTTGCGACCCACTCTTCTCCTACGTTGACGTCAATGGCCTCCTCGCCAAGTTCGTCGTCACTTGCTTCGGTGGTCGAAGGTGGATGAGATTTTAGCGCCTCGCTTGGCGTGGGATCCAGCAGCATTTCCTCACAACCCTTTTGGTGCTTCTTTCCCTTGCGGTTTTTCTTTCCACCATCCGGACGGACGTTGGTGGTACTAGCGGCGTTCACGTCTCCTTCGGTGGCCATTCCCTTAGTTTCAAACCTTCGCTCTGAGACCACTTTGTCACGGACTTAGAGTCTTACTAAAGCTCTGTGCGGCACTTGACAACTTACTCACGAATCTTTCACGATCTTGTAAGCTCAAGTAAGCCTTTTAAGACTAGATCGCTAAGAGAATGCTTAAGGAAAGACTTAGAAAGAACAAAGAGAGTTTTGGAAGAAGGCTTTTGTATTGCTTTGGAAGATTGCTTACAACTTGGAT
>NW_006239729.1:68676-70079 GCF_000226075.1 Solanum tuberosum
TACAACTTGCTTGGTTGCTTGTTCTCAAGCTTGGATGCTTTGCAAATGAATGGCACCCCCTATTTATACTAACTCCTAAGGACTAAAGTGCAATTAAAAATTACATACAAGTCCCTAGATTATTTACACAAAGTCTCCTCTCTAGAATTCTCTACACACTCTAGAGAATTCTAAGGCTTTTCTTGAAAAGTCTAAGTTATTCTCTAGCCTTCTTGAATATTCTAAAAGGTTCTAGAGTTTTCCGCAAACCTCTCCACAACTCTAGACCTTTCCGCCCCTATCCGGATGCAAAATTTAACTGTGAAGTGGCGGGACGTGACACTGTGCTTTTAAATTTCTTTGGCAACCCCCACCATTCTATTTTCTTCTATGATTTTTTCCTCTAACAAACGTGTCATATTGTATTGGGTTATATATGGTGCCATCATATTCTATTTGTGTACCATATATGAGGTTAGAACATGTTTTAGTACATTGAACAAGTGGCAAACATAAATATAAATTTGTATAAAACCTTTGGGGTCGTTCTCTTTTGTCCAAAAGAAATCCATTAAGCTTATTATGTATATGAATAATAATATTCTTAGGGATTATCAAGATGCTTTTGGTCACATTAATAGAGATAAAGAGCTTCTTTATTACTCACAAAAGCTTGAGTGCTTCAACTAAAGATAGACTCAAAGAGTGGACAACAACATAAAGAAAAAGGATAGCCATATTGGCATATCTCTCTATGGATAGTACATCTTAACTTATCTCAATTCAAAACATTGTCTACTTTCACAATAGCTTTTAATTTCCTTTGAGCTTTCGAGCGCTTTCAATCTATCAAAAACATACTCTAAGTGAGTACATAAACTTGGAACCTCATGGTGATTTTGTACCCTCTTAAATCTTTAAGTCAGCCACTAATCTTATATTCAAGAGATTCAAATATATATTTGTACATAAAATTGTTTTTACCTCATATAAAAATTGTATTGTTTTGCGCTCTGGGGGTTTGGGTGAAAACCCTCACCCCTCCTTAGATCCATTGTTGCTCCAGACACAAATCAAAAATGCAAATCGATCATAAAATACACTATAAACTTAGCTTTTTCGAATGCTTAGTATTCTTATCTAGGATCGTCTTGACCAAATATTGATCGTGATCAACTTTATTCCCATCATTAAACTAAAAATCAACTCAATAGTCTGAATTGCTCTCAAGGCCCTTGTAACTTATGTAAACTGTAAAGTGTAAACCATTCACCGAAGTAAAAATATTACTGATTTTTACATTGGTCCCATCTTCACTACATCTCAACAATCGACAAAGAAAGAAGAGCACACATCAGATTAAAAAAGTTCATTTTTTATGTTGTCTTATATATATATATATATATATATATATGATATAATAA
>NW_006239729.1:70898-87433 GCF_000226075.1 Solanum tuberosum
GCAAAAATATTACTGATTTTTACATTGGTCCCATCTTCACTACATCTCAACAATCGACAAAGAAAGAAGAGCACACATCAGATTAAAAAAGTTCATTTTTTATGTTGTCTTATATATATATATATATATATATATATATATATATATATATATATATATATATATATATATATATATATATATATATATATATATATATATATATATATATATATATATATATATATATATATATATATATATATATATATATATATATATATATATATATATATATATATATATATATATATATATATATATATATATATATATATATATATATATATATATATATATATATATATATATATATATATATATATATATATATATATATATATATATATATATATATATATATATATATATATATATATATATATATATATATATATATATATATATATATATATATATATATATATATATATATATATATATATATATATATATATATATATATATATATATATATATATATATATATATATATATATATATATATATATATATATATATATATATATATATATATATATATATATATATATATATATATATATATATATATATATATATATATATATATATATATATATATATATATATATATATGATATAATAACATATCTTATTCTTGGTGTATGATCATGATCAATAAAGAAATCTACTAGCATTAAATGATAATTTATACTCCTTCCATCCACTTTTAATTGTCATGTTGCGCTTTTTGAATGTCAATTTGACAAATTTTCAAAGTTAAATTAAATTACATCAATTCGATATTTTAAACAAAAAAATTAGATATTCAAAAACTATATGAAAAGTATTATAAGTTGCAATTTTTGTATATCAATTCGTAAAATGTTAGTCAAAGTTCTTATTGTTTGACTCTGAAAAGAAATTATGACAATTAAAAGTGGACGGAGAGAGTATTTTGTTTTGCTTTTTATATTAGGTGTGCTGGTTTACTTTTGTTGACTTGTTTCATTTCATGTTTTTATAAAAAAAAATGTGTATTGTTATTTTATTAGAATAAATATTAAAGAGATTTCTTTAGCCTTTTCCATTCTTTAATTTAAAGTAGTTATCTTTTTTTTTTGTCATTCAAATGTAACTTCTGATTATATTACATTCATGTTTATTTATACGTACGACACAAGCGAATAATTGAAATATCAAACCGAAACGAGAAAAATTAGAACAAAATAAAACTTATTTCGGTTCAAATTAGATGATATTTTCAAAATTAATAATAATAATATACTCAGTAAGATTTTATATAAAATTTGGAGATAGTTAAATTTTCGCAAATCATACTCCTATCTTGTGAAGGTAAATAAGCTATTTTTTGGAGGACCCTCCACTCGAATACATTGAAGTGTGAAAGGATAGAAGGCAAGCCCTATTCGTGGAATGCAATCATTGAAAACATTTTGGTGATGACAATATTAAAATCAACATTCTAGCAGCCACAATTGACTATTTCTTTATCATTGGGAAAAAAAAAATAACTGGTTTAATTTTCCAAAAACGTCTAATGAATAGGGGTAAACTTAGAAAATTATACCTTTTATTATTATTTTTAAATGAGCATAAAATGACCTAAGAGAGCACTTATTTTGAAACAAAGCTATACATATTTTTTCATATCTTATCTCATTATTGTTCTTTTAAGTCAAACTCTCTCTCTCTCACTCTCTCACTCTCTCACTCTCTCTTTTATCCTCACCTAAAAAATACACTACAAACATCATTTCTTATCAAGCCTATAAAAGATGAGACATATGCAACAACACTTCTCATAACCTATCAAAATATGCACTTCTTCAACTTTTTTTCCCTTTTCCTTTTTGTGTCTTTCCTTTTTTTGTTAGTGAAATATTGGAAGAATTCCAATACCCAAATTAGAAAAAGATTGCCTCCTGGTCCATGGAAATTACCCTTAATTGGAAGCATGTTTCATTTGTTAGGTGGACCTCCCCATCGTGTCCTTAGAGATTTAGCTAAACAATATGGTTCAATTATACATCTTCAATTAGGTGAAGTTTCTCTAGTTGTTGTTACTTCTCCTGACATGGCTAAACAAGTACTAAAAACTCATGACCTCGCTTTTGCATCTAGGCCCATGCTTATAGCCGCCGAGATTGTTTGTTATAATGGGAGCGATATTGTTTTTTCTCCTTATGGTGATTACTGGAGACAAATGCGTAAAATTTGCATCATGGAATTGCTTAGTGCCAAAAATGTCAAGTCATTCAATTCTATTAGACAAGATGAAGTTCTTCATATGATTGAATTTTTCGATCATCTTCTGGTGAGACAGTTAATGCCACAAAAGGATTTTTCAATTTGCGAGCTCTATGACTTGTAGATCAGCATTTGGGAAAGTATTCAAAGAGCAAGATGAACTTATACTATTGGTCAAAAAGGTGTCACACTTAACGGAAGGATTTGATGTGGCTGATATATTTCCATCACTAAAATTTCTTCATGTGTTATGGGGAATGAAGGGTAAAATTATGGATGTCCACCATGAATTAGATGTCATTCTTGAAAACATCATCAATGAGCACAAGAACAATGGTGAATTAGGAGGTGAAGGTTTAGTTGCCGCACTGCTAAGAGTAATGAAAGAGGGAGGCCATCAATTTCCAATCACCAATGACAACATCAAAGCTATTATTTTTGTAAGTATAATATGAAATAATCTATACCCTCCTTATTGTTATTGTATTTGGGAGAAGCTAATATAATATTGTAACTTGTTTATAAATGAAGGACATATTTGGCGGGGGAACAGAAACTTCATCAGCAACAATTGATTGGACCATGGTGGAAATGATGAGGAATCCAAATGTACTCTCCAAAGCTCAAGCAGAGGTAAGAAACAAGTTCAAAGGTAAAGAAACATTTGATGAAAATGATGTCGAAGAATTGAAATACCTAAAGTTGGTCGTTAAAGAAAGTTTCCGACTACATCCTCCATTTCCCCTTTTGCTTCCAAGGGAATGTAGGGAAGAAGTAGACATAAATGGATACACTATTCCTTTGAAAACAAAAGTTATGGTTAATGCATGGGCTATTGGAAGAGATCCTAAATATTGGAATGACGCAGAAAGCTTTAAACCTGAAAGATTTGAGGACAACTCTATGGATTTTGTTGGTAATAATTTTGAGTATCTTCCCTTCGGTAGTGGAAGGAGGAATTGCCCTGGGATATCATTTGGCTTAGCTAATGTTTATTTTCCACTAGCTCAATTATTGTACCACTTTGATTGGAAACTTCCTAGTGGAATCAATCCAAGCGATTTGGACTTGACTGAGTCTGCTGGACTTACTTGTGCTAGAAAGAGTAACCTATATTTGATCGCTGCTCCTCATCAAGCTGAGTGATGTGATGAAATCAAACCATAATTAAGAAATTTGTTTTTGAATTTCTTTGGCAAGCCAACCGTTGTACTTTTATTTTCAGCTTTACCTATAATAAATATATCTTATCATATTGTATGATGGTGTCATTATATTCAATTTTGTGTACCATTGTTAAACATGTTTCTGTAATAAATTGTACATCGAACAAGTGGAAAGCATAAGACTGAATATATGTGCGACCCTTTATATTTTATTTTTTTAATTTTTCCATTTAGACATTTAAACTAATGGTTGCACCAATTAAACATTTGAATCGAAATTCAATTCATGCTCCTATTAGGCCCTTCACTATGGTAGATTGTGAAAAATATATGACATGTGATATACACTTGACAAATGATCGTTAGACGGATGATCGAAAATGTTGTCCGACAATCTTTTCGATGAACGCTTAATTATATATATATATCAATTGTTATATCACTTTGATTGGAAACTTCCTAATGGAATCAATCCAAGTGAATTGGACTTAACTGAATCTGCTGGATCAACTTGTGCTAGAAAAAGTAACCTATACTTGATTGCCACTCCTTATCAATAGCTAGCCAACAACAACCGTCAAACTTCTCAATCCAAAATTTCCTATCTGATCATCAAGTAAGATATTTTTGTTATGATGTTTCATGACCACTCTTTTTCTATTTTTGTATAAATAGTTGAAGAAAGAGGTTTTGGTTTATGTCCCCCTTCTTTTGTGTATACTGCTTATTCATTAACTAATAAGATAAGCTTCATGTCAAGGAGTTGCTTGGATGTAAAGAATCTTTCACTTTGATTGCGAGTTTGAGTCATCAAGAAAGTGAAAAGGATGGAGAGCTCTAGGTAGAGGTAAAAACATTTAAATTTAAATTTAAAAAAGGACAATAGGGAGTTACTCGAATAGGAAGTTCCCCTCATCTCAAACCTAACGTTATGAATTCGAGTCACCAAAAGAATTAAAAAAAAGGTAGAATCTCCTTTAAAAGGATTTAAAAAAATAGAAAAATATAAACAATCCTCTACTATCTCAAGATTGCTTAACTTAAGAAAAAACCAAGAGGCGAAACTAAAATTTTAATTTATGAATTTTGAATTTTTATCTATTGGGCTCTAAATATATACTTATATAAAATAAATGTAATTTCAAATTATATTTTCTCTTGTTCCTAATTACTTGTCCACTTTGAATTGACACACCTATTAAGAAAATAATGATTATAGTGAGTTTATCATTTTACCTCTATTGATAATGAAGTGGATGAATTAAAAACTTATGATTTTCAAAAAGTATTACCTTTTTCAAAGTAATTAATTGAGAGTATAATAGGTAAAAAATGTTGGGAAAATTGTATATAATAGCAAACTATTAATTCAAATTAAATGCTATAACCATAGTTTGATTTAATTGTACCCCATAGCAAACTGTTGCTATTTCGCCTCTCTCCTTGGTGAATCTCGCTCTCCACTCTCATTCTTGTTGGGCAGTCTCCCTCGCCTCTCTCGCTTTTATATAAACACAAATGTATAAAATGCATTGGTATTTGTAAAAAGCGAGAGAAAATTGTATATATACATATATTTTCGTTTCCCTCTCTCCCTTCTACCATATCTCGCTCGCCACTCTCCCAAATCTCGCTCGCCACTCTCATTCGCCTCTCTCACTTTATACAAACACAAATGTATACATTGTGTTTGTGTTTGTATAAAGTGAAAGAAAATTGTGTATACAAATACAAATACATATATTTTCGTCCTTGTCACGCCCCGAGCCTACACCCTGGACGTGGCCGGCACTCGAAGACCATTGCTTGCCCCAAGCGAACCCTTGGCCTGGCTTACTGACTCAGCGGAAGACTCTAAACATTTTACTATAATCAAATGAACTTACTCAAATAACTTTAGTGAAATAACTCAGAATGTTTAATGGTCAACATTTAACTTGGCCAAAATGACAACTCAAGTCTTAACATATGAAATGATAATGTAAAGACGTCTGACTACTAACTGTCTACGAAGCCTCTAAAACAAAGAGGGATGTCGGGATAGGACCCTCGATCATCCTAACATCTGAAGGACTAGAAAGCAAATAAAGGAGTCCTTCAAATGCAAGAAGGCTCACCACAGACTCTGAGCGCTCAAGCTGGATCAACAAGGCGCTGGATGCTGATCTTGGTTACCTGTGTCTGCATCATAAGACGATGCAGGCCAACTGGCATCAGTACATTTAATGTACGAGTATGCGAGTTGGAATTCTAAACAAATACAAATGCTTGAAAAGATTCTGAAAGAAACACTTACCTTGGCTCTTCTCAACTCATGAATAACTTAACACAGAATAAAGCAATGAATACATGCAATATATGAAAAAACTTTATAAAACAGTAAAAACAACTTAGTTCGTTAAAGGAAATGCAATAACAAACTTAACTTTACTTATATAATAAAATAATATAGTTTCTGTGGGAGATTCTCTAACTGACAACCACCACTATGAGCCTAAGTGGTAATACAACGTCTTGCCCACGTGCCAGAACTGTCTTATACTTTGCCGTCATATAGAACACTTAACTAAGTGGATCCGCTAGCTTAACTTAAGTGATCATCTAAAAAGTATGACCCATTAATACCCATGATGGCTACATCATCTAAAAAGTATGATCCTTTACTACCCATGATGGCTACATGGTTTATGGAGACTTGAGTTAATATGAATTTGCATCCCCATATCGGTGCTCAATACTACTCCCAAAAATATACTTAGCTCATATGTTTAAAAACATAACTGTTTCTTTAGTTTGAGATAATTACTCAAAGCTTAGCCCAAAGGCTCTCTTGGAATCGATGTTCCCTTTTCTTGCTCAAATGTGAAAACATTTATAAACTTCGTTGGGAATACCTAGTTCCCTAATAAACTTTTGAGACATGAACTCAACTCTTTACTCTTTGCTTAACTTGAAAACTCGAGTCTTAAAATGAATTAAAAACATTGTTAAAGACTCTTGAAAGCTTTAAGAAACTTTGTTTTGACTTGCTTCTTAACTTCTAGACTTGACTCTCGACTTCTTTGACTTTGATCTTAACTTTCCTTGAATAGGATTATGTATTCAAGGTTCATGATCTCGTGTATTGGATAATTTCATGATGTTTAGATGTACCTTAGAATGTTGGAATCAACTAGAAAACATAGGTACATTGCTAAGGAACAAGTACGAAAAGGTGGGGAGCGAATGGGGAGAATTGGCATCCCTAGCGCTCTGAGAGGCGCGGGGCGCCAACCCTCAACATTCAAGGACTGGTCTGGGGCTCGCTGGCTGGCGCGGCGCCCCAAGGGTGAACATTCAGGGACCATTTTGGGGTGCGCTGGCTGGCGCGACGCCCCACCCCTATACCTAGGTGTTTGACGACTTTTCTTCATTTTTCATCTCTAAACCCTCTAAACTCTAATGGTTCTTTCCCCAAAGACTTAGAATCATTTATACTCTCAATATATGATAGATTCAAACCGAAATTCAATACGTGAATCAAATCGCAAGAACTCCAACAACAAAACCCACCAGAAATTCAACAAAACTTTCAACAATGTTAATCAAGAACTTCACTTTCTTAACATTCAAACAACTCCAATTTTGCTGAATTGAAACAAGTTTTGGCGTGTGCGTGAACTAACCCAGCACTATGTGATCTCACATACCTTGTAGGGATCACCCCCGATGAATTCCACTCGCAAAAGCTTGAACGTTCTTGGCGATTTCTTGATTTTCTCTCCTCTTTTCTCTTCTTTCTTCTCTTCTCCAAGCCCTAGCGTAAATTCTAATTTTCTAAATTGAATAAAGTCTTGTTTTACCCCAATTAATTCCTAAAAACGAAATAGGCAAATTAGGTAAAGAAAATACTAGTTTACCTTTCCAAAACCCGGATTAGACTTTCCTTAATCTAACAGCCCAACTTCCAAAGGGCATAACTTACTCATACGAACTCGGAATCGTAAAAACTCGGCGGCGTTGGAAAGATCATTCCAAGAAATTTACAACCATATCTGGAAGTACACCTAACTCATCCTGAGTTAGGAGTTATGTCCATTTGAAGTCGATCAAAACCTCACATTTCCTAACTTAAACAAATTTCCAGATTTGTCACTATTTCCAAAAACGATTATTTCAAGTTCTTAGCTTCTTCCTAGCTATTTAAAATTGTGATATGTTACAATATATACCCTTCGAATGAGATTATTCTTACTAGGCTCAGGGTGTAACATCAAGTTCAAACACCCAACAAGCAAATGTAAACAAACAACATGCTCACTCATAATTTAAAGAGTACTAAGAAGAGAATTAGTAACTTACTCTGCATTTTCTCCGGACTCAAAGAGATGTGGATATCTTTTCTTCATATCCTCTTCAGCTTCTCAAGTAGCTTCCTCGACAAATTGGTTCCTCCAAAGGACTTTGACTGATGCTACTTCCTTAGTCCTCAACTTGCGAACTTGGCGATCTAGGATCTGAACCGGAATCTCCTCATACGATAAGTTGTCTTTGATCTCAATATTTTTAGTTGGTATGATCAATGAAGGATCTCCCATGCACTTCTTCAACATGGAAATGTGAAACACCAGATGAACCGCTTCTAGCTCTTTTAGTAGCTCTAACTCATAAGCTACATTACCCATCCTTTTGGATATTCGATAAGGCCCAATATACCGGGGACTAAGTTTCCCCTTCTTACCAAACCTCATAACACCCTTCATGGGTGAAACCTTTAGATATACCCAATCATCTACTTCGAACTCTAACGCCCTTCTCCTAACATCCGTGTAGGATTTCAGACGACTCTGTGCCGTTTTCAACCTCTCTTGAATCAGTTAACCTTCTTCATAGCTTGATGGACTAAATATGGTCCTATCAACCCTGCTTCACCAACTTCAAACCATCCAATAGGAGATCTGCATCTTCTCCCATAAAGAGCTTCATAAGGAGCCATTTGGATGCTAGAGTGGTAACTGTTGTTGTAAGCAAACTCAATGAGAGGTAGGTGATCATCCCAATTTCCTTTGAAATCAATCACACAAGCCCTCAACATATCTTCTAATTTCTGAATAGTGCGCTTTGTTTGCCTATCGGTTTGAGGATGAAAGGCAGTACTTAAGTTGACCTTTGAACCCAATCCTTTCTGAAAATATTTCTAGAACTGTGTAGAAAATTATACACCTCTATCTGAAATAATGAAGACTGGGACTCCATAAAATCTTACTACTTCCTGAATATTAAGCTTAGCATAATCTTCTGTTGCATGGGTAGTCTTTATGGGTAAAAAGTAGGCTGATTTTGTTATTCTGTCGACAATCACCTAAATAGAATCATGTTGTCTGCGAGACCTTGGAAAACCTGTGATGAAATCCATATTAATCATCTCCCACTTCCATTCTGGAAGTTCTATATTCTGCACCAAACCACCGAGCCTTTGGTGTTTTTCTTTAACTTGTTGGCAATTCGGACACTTATCAACAAATTATGCAATGCTCTTCTTCATACTATTCCACCAATACACTTCTTTCAAATCACGATAATTCTTTCTGGAACCCGTATGAATGGAATATCTAGAGCTATGAGCCTCATCCATGATTCTCTCTTGGAGTCCATCCACCATTGGTACGCACAATCTACCTTGATATCTCAGTACGTCATCTCCCCCTTGTTCAAAAGCTAATATTTTTTGTTATGAACATTTGCCTTCAATTCAAGCAAAAAGGGATCTTGGTCTTGCTTTTCTTTAACTTCTGCCACTAGTGATGATTCAGCACCATTCGTCACCACTATTCCTCCTTCTGTGGAATCCATGAGTCGGACTCCTAGGCGTGCAAGCCTATGCACATCTTTTGGTAACTCTCTCTTTCCTTCTTCAACATGGGAAGACAACCCATAGACAACCTGCTTAAGGAATCATCAACAACATTAGCCTTACCTGGGTGGTAAAGAATACTCGTGTCGTAGTTCTTGAGTAACTCTAACCACCTTCTCTGTCTGAGATTGAGCTCTTTCTGAGTGAACACATATTGAAGGCTCTTGTGATCGGTGAACACATCCACATGAACACCATACAAATAATGGCGCCATATCTTCAAAGCGAAAACTACAACAGCCAACTCTAGATCATAGGTTGGATAATTCTTCATGAACTTTCAACTGTCTGGAGGCATAAGCTATAACTTTGTCATTCTGCATTAAGACACAACCCAAACCAACTCTAGATGCATCACAATACACCACAAAACCTTGAGTACCTTCTGATAAGGTCAAAACTGGGGCAGTAGTCAACCTCTTCTTCAATTCCTGAAAGTTTTTCTCACAAGCTTCAGACCATTGAAATTTAATCGTCTTCTGAGTCAACTTGGTCAAGGGGGACGAAATAGACGAGAACCCCTCTACAAACCTTCTATAATAACCAATTAAACCCAAGAAACTCCTAATATCAATTGGAGATGTGGGTCTAGACCAATTCTACACTGCCTCAATTTTTTTAGTATCAACTTTAATTCCCTCTCCAGACACAATATAGCCTAAGAATTCCACAGACTCAAGCCAAAACTTACACTTAGAGAACTTGGCATACAACTCCTTATCTTTCAAAGTCTGAAGAACTATTCTGAGATGGCTAGCATGATCCTCTTTATCCTTGAATAGATTAGTATGTCATCAAATGAAGACGATAACAAACATATCTAAATAAGGTTTAAAGACTCATTCATAAGGTCCATGAACATTGTTGGTGCATTAGTTAAACCGAACGACATGACTAGAAACTCATAATGACCGTAACGGGTCCTGAATGTTGTCTTTGGAATATCACATTCCCTTACTTTCAACTGATGGTAACCTGATCTGAGGTTAATTTTTTGAGAAACAGGAAGCACCCTGAAGCTGATCGAAAAGATCATCAATCCTCGAAAGAGGATACTTATTCTTGATGGTAACCTTGTTCAACTGACGATAATCTATACACATCCTAATGGAAAGATCTTTCTTTATCACAAACAAGACCGGAGCGCCCTAAGGTGAGACACTTGGTCGAATAAAATCCTTATCTAGGAGATCTTTTAACTGCTCTTTCAACTCTATTGGTGCCATTCTATATGGCGGAATAGAAATAGGACGAGTATCTGGAATGATGACTATGCCGAAGTTTATTTCTCTCTCAGGAGGGACTCCGGTAGATCATCAGGAAAGACTTCTGGAAACTCTCTTACTATATGAACTGACTGAATGGGAGATATCTCAACACTAGAGTCATTAATTCGGACTAAATGATAGATACAACCCTTTGAAACTAACTTTCTCGCCTTAAGGTACGAAATGAAACGACCCCTAGGCACTGCTGAACTATTACTCCACTCTATGACTGGCTTATTAGGAATTTGAAACTTGACAACTCGAGTTCTTCAATCTATTGATGCATAACAGGCATGTAGCCAGTCCATACCTAGAATGACATCGAAATCCACCATGTCTAACTCAACTAAATCAGCCATCGTGCTCTTGTGATTGATGGAAACGGGACAATCACGATAGACTCTTTCTGCTATAATAGACTCTCCAACAGGTGTAGAAACACAAAAGGGTTCACAAAAGTTTCTCAGGAAGAACATCAAACTTATTTGAAACATAAGGGGTTACAAAAGATAAACTTGCTCCTGGGTCTAGCAAAACATAAACATCAAAAGTAAAGACTTTGACATACTTGTGACAACATCTGGAGAGTTCTCTTGCTCTTGGCGACTCGTGATCGCATAGAGGCGGTTTACTCCTCCGCCAGTACTGGAAGTAGCTCCCTTAGGTGCAACCCTGTCTGGTGGAGCAAGTGATGAAGATTGGGCTCTATTGATCTGATTTCCACTACCTTGCCTATTCTTAGGACATTCCTTCAGGAAGTAACGCACGTGCCCACACTTGAAACAACCTGTCTGGCCATCACAACACTTACCTGGGTGGATCCTACCACACTTAGCACATGTAGGAGCCTAGTTACTTCCTTGTGCCACACTACCTTGAGACTGTGCAGGTCTAGCTCTGAAGTTCTGCAAATTCTGGCCATTATACTCACCTTTGTTTTTGGGTGAAAGTGCACTAGCATATGATGGTGCAGGTCCCTTTTGCTTCTGAAAAGACGGATGATTTACACTAACCTTCTGCTGCCCAGACTCGTTCCCTGTCTTCACTTTCTTATTTCTGAATTCTTCCCTGTCTCTTAACTTCTCTTCCTCAACCTGCTGCATATAAACCATCAACCTCGAAATGTCCATGTCTCCAATAAGCATTGATGCCCGATCCTCTTTGATTGATAGACGGCCCAACCCAACAACGAACAAGATTATTCTACTTCTCATGTCCTTAACCATCTCCGGAGCATAACGGGATAGTTGGGTGAACTTCAACCCATATTCATGAACACTTAGAGAATCCTGCTTAAGTGTGAGGAATTTACGTACCTTGGCCTCTTTCAGTTCTTGGGGAAAGAAACACCCCAAGAAAGCTTCCTCAAAACAGGCCCAACTCGCAGATGGTACATCCTCAGCTCTACCCTCTTTCCATTGATCAAACCAGGTCCTAAGCAACATTTTTCATCTGATATGCAGCTAGCTCAACTCTCACAGTATCAGTAACATGCATCACATCAAACACCTTTTTCAGTTCCTCAATGAAGTTCTCTGGATCCTCTGCAGTGCTGGAACCCATGAAACTTGGAGGGTTCATCCTTAAGAACTCACGAATCCTTGAAGTGTCAGCCTCTTCTTGTCGAGCTTCTCTCTGCTGCTCAGCTTGGTTAGTCACAACTTGACTGAGCATTCTAATAGCCTCTCTGAACTCAGAATTAGTGACTTCTCCTTGAGGTTGCACTTCAGGTGCATTGGGTAACGTTTGTCCCTCAACATTCCTCCTAGCTAGACGACTTCTGACTGCTCTTCGTGGAAGCATGATTATCTGAAACACTCGCAAGCATGAATTAGAAGGAAACTTTTATAGAGAGTAACTCTATCGCACGAAATGAATATGAAAGAAGAGAGGTAGTTCATAAATGTTACAACCTCCTAATTATAGATTATAGATGTGGAGCGCCAAGACAGATAACTAGAACTCTACAGACACGGCTTCATAGACTCCATAAGACTCTTGAAATCTATGCTCCCCGAGCTAACACCCTGGACGTGGCCAGCACTCGAAGACTATTGCTGCCCCCAAGCGAAACTGATAACTAGGACTCTACAGACACGGCTTCATAGACTCCATTGGACTCTTGAAATCTGTGCTCTGATACCAAGTTTGTCACACCCCGAGCCAACACCCTGGACGTGGCCGGCACTCGAAGACCATTGCTGGCCCCAAGCGAACCCTTGGCCTGGCTTACTCTTAGCACAAGACTCTAAACATTTTACTATAATCAAATGAACTTACTCAAATAACTTTAGTGAAATAACTCAAAATGTTTAATGGTCAACATTCAACTAGGCTAAAATGGCAACTAAAGTCTTAACATATGAAATAATAATGTAAAGACGTCTGACTACTAACTATCTACGAAGCCTCTAAAACAAAGAGGGATTTCGGGACAGGACCCCCGATCATCCTAACATCTGAAGGACTAGAAAGCAAATAAAGAAGTCATCTGAATGCAAGGAGGCTCACCACAAACTCTGAGTGCTCAAGCCGAATCAACGAGGCGCTGAATGCTTGATCCTTGCTACCTGTGTCTGTATCATAAGACGATGCAGGCCAACTGGCATCAGTACATTTAATGTACGAGTATGCTAGTTGGAATGCTAAACAAATATAAAGGCTTGAATTTTTTTTGAAAGAAACACTTACCTTGGCTCTTCTCAACTCATAGAATAACTTAACACAGAATAAAGCAATGAATATATGCAATATATGAAAAGGCTTTATAAAACAGTAAAATCAACTTAGTTCGTTAAAGGAAATGCAGTAACAAACTCAACTTTACTCATATAATAAAATAATATAGTTTTTTGTGGGAGATTCTCTAACTGATAACTACCACTATTAGCCTAAGTGATGATACAACATCTTGCCCACGCTGCCAGAACTGTCCTATACTTTGCGTCATATAGAACGCTTAACTTAGTGGATCCACTAGCTTAACTTAAGTGATCATCTAAAAAGTATGACCCATTAATACTCATGATGGCTACATGGTTTTTGGAGACTTGAGTTAATATGAACTCACATCCCCATATCGGTGTTCAGTACTACTCCCAAAAATATACTTAGCTCATATGTTTTAAAAACAAACTTCTTTCTTTGATTTGATATAATTACTCAAAACTTAGCTTAAAAGCTCTCTTGGAATCGATGTTCCCTTTTCTTGCTCAAATGTGAAAACATTTATAAGCTTCCTTGGGAATACTTCCCTTATAGCTTTTTGAGAAATGAACTCAACTCTTTACTCTTTGCTTAACTTGAAAACTCGAGTCTTAAAATGAATTAAAAACATTGTTAAAGACTCTTGAAAGCTTTAAGAAACTTTGTTTTGACTTGTTTCTTAACTTCTAGACTTAACTCTCGACTTCTTTGACTTTGATCTTAACTTTACTTGAATTGGATTATGGATTCAAGGTTCATGATCTCATGTATTGGATAATTTCATGATGTTTAGATGTACCTTAGAGTGTTGGAATCAACTAGAAAACATAGGTATATTGCTAAGGAACAAGTACGAAAAGGTGGGGAGTGAATGGGGAGAACTGGCGTCCCTAGCGCTCTGAGAGGCACGGGGCGCCAGCCCTAAACATACAGGGACTGGTCTAGGGCTCGCTGGCTGGCGCGGCGCCCCAAGGGTGAACATTCAGGGACCCTTTTGGGGCGCGCTGGCTGGCGCAACGCCCCACCCCTATACCTAGGTGTTTGATGACTTTTCTTCTCCGTTTTTCATCTCTAAACCCTCTAAACTCTAATGGTTCTTTTCCTAAACAGTTAGAATCATTTATACTCTCAATATATGTTAGATTCAAACCAAAATTACACCCGAATACGTGAATCAAATCGCAAGAACTCCAACAACACAACCCATAAGAAATTCAACAAAACTTTCAACAATGTTCATCAAGAACTTCACTTTCTTAACATTCAAACAACTCCAATTTTTCTGAATTGAAACAAGTTTGGCGTGTGGATGAACCAACCCAGCACTATGTGATCTCACATTCCTTGTAGGGATCACCCCCGACGAATTCCACTCACAAAGCTTGAATGTTCTTGGCGATTTCTTGATTTCTCTCCTCTTTTCTCTTCTTTCTTCTTCTTTCCAAGCCCTAGTGTAAATTCTAATTTTCTAAACTGAATAAAGTCTTGTTTTACCCCAATTAATTCCTAAAAACGAAATAGGCAAATTAGGTAAAGAGAAAGACTAGTTTACCCTTCCAAAACCCGGATTAGACTTTTCTTAATCTAACAGCCCAACTTCCAAAGGGCATAACTTACTCATACGAACTCAGAATCGCGCAACTTCGGTGGCATTGGAAAGATCATTCCAAGAAATTTCTAACCATATCTGGAAGTACACCTAACTCATCCTAAGTTAGGAGTTATGACTGTTTGAAGTTGACCAAAAACTCACTTTTAACTTAAACAAATTTTCAGATTTGTCACTATTTCCAAAAACGATTATTTCAAGTTCTTAGCTTCTTCCTAACTATTTCAAATTGCGAGATGTTACAGTCCTATACACTTATGATTAGACAAATATGATCTTCCCCTGCCCAGTTTTCTTTTGTGTTTCTCTCTTTCTTGCTTTATACAAACACAAATTATACAATTGATTCTTTTGTATATGTATACCGAAACAGATTATACAATTGCTTTTTTTTGTATATATATAGCAAAATATACATATTATTAGCCATAACAAACATAAAGTTTGCTATGGAGCGCAATTATGCAAACTATAGCTATAACATACAAATATGATTTTTATGTTTGCTATATGTGAAAGTTGCTTGTTTGTTCTTTATATAATAGGTAAAAAATAATTGTTCTTTCTTGATTTGTCAAAATGGACAAGTAAAAAAATAAAAGTTGAACAAGTAAGTGGGGACAATTAGAGTATAAAGTTTGAACTAAAGTTACTAGTTTCATCGAACTCATATCTCAAATGATGAACACAAATTATACCATCTCTATTCATATTTATTTGTCATCTTTAATCTAATGCAATCTTAAGAAGTAATAAACAAAATTATAATTTTACTAAATCATTCTTAATTTATATAAATTATTTTACTATTGGAAAATATATATTTCTTAATAATAAAAATAAAATAGTAAATTATCTCTTAATCTTTTAAGCTAGACAAGTATATAGAAAACAACCTCTATTTTCATAAGTTAAGAGGTAAGACTACATATACGTCATTTTTCTATGACCTTATTTTTGTGATTATATTTGTATGTTGTTATTATTGAACAAAATAAAAAATGTATTTATTTTTAATATAATGAATAAATAAAAATAAACGAAAGAAATATTTAAATGAATAAGGAAGCCCACTATTCATTGAATTATGTGCCATCATGGGTGACAAAATCAAACCGATCCTTCCTGCTCGTTCAATCCATTCAAGTGTGGGTTGAGTTATTAATTTGTCCATTTACTAACTTAATTTATTTTAGGTCATTAAAAATTTGATTGCTATATAATTCAATTAATTTTAAAATTGAACGAATTAAGTTACGATCTGCATTATAATCTATTTCAATTTTTAAATTTTAAGTAACTTTGGACGAATTAATGATTCACTCATTTATTAATTCAATTCAAAACCTGCTCAAATTCATTCAAATTTGTCTATTTTACACACCTAACATGTCATCATTGAAGAAGTTTTAAATGAAGAAGGAAGCCACTATATGTTGAATGGTGTGCCATTGGGGTTGACCCAACATGTTTAAGTTTGAGTGGTTGTTGACATATTATTTTATTAGTTCAATTTATTTTAATTTATTTTTTAATTTGATATCATATATATAAGATAATTAATAAAAAGATAAATGGTTATATATATATATATATATATA
>NW_006239729.1:88258-94687 GCF_000226075.1 Solanum tuberosum
CTTTCTTGATTTGTCAAAATGGACAAGTAAAAAAATAAAAGTTGAACAAGTAAGTGGGGACAATTAGAGTATAAAGTTTGAACTAAAGTTACTAGTTTCATCGAACTCATATCTCAAATGATGAACACAAATTATACCATCTCTATTCATATTTATTTGTCATCTTTAATCTAATGCAATCTTAAGAAGTAATAAACAAAATTATAATTTTACTAATCATTCTTAATTTATATAAATTATTTTACTATTGGAAAATATATATTTCTTAATAATAAAAATAAAATAGTAAATTATCTCTTAATCTTTTAAGCTAGACAAGTATATAGAAAACAACCTCTATTTTCATAAGTTAAGAGGTAAGACTACATATACGTCATTTTTCTATGACCTTATTTTTGTGATTATATTTGTATGTTGTTATTATTGAACAAAATAAAAAATAGTATTTATTTTAATATAATGAATAAATAAAAATAAACGAAAGAAATATTTAAATGAATAAGGAAGCCCACTATTCATTGAATTATGTGCCATCATGGGTGACAAAATCAACCCGATCCTTCCTGCTCGTTCAATCCATTCAAGTGTGGGTTGAGTTATTAATTTGTCCATTTACTAACTTAATTTATTTTAGGTCATTAAAAATTTGATTGCTATATAATTCAATTAATTTTAAAATTGAACGAATTAAGTTACGATCTGCATTATAATCTATTTCAATTTTCAAATTTTAAGTAACTTTGGACGAATTAATGATTCACTCATTTATTAATTCAATTCAAAACCTGCTCAAATTCATTCAAATTTGTCTATTTTACACACCTAACATGTCATCATTGAAGAAGTTTTAAATGAAGAAGGAAGCCACTATATGTTGAATGGTGTGCCATTGGGGTTGACCCAACCTGTTTAAGTTTGAGTTGGTTGTTGACATATTATTTTATTAGTTCAATTTATTTTAATCTATTTTTTAATTTGATATCATATATATATAAGATAATTAATAAAAAGATAAATGGTTATATATATATATATATATATAACAACACACATATGACGTCACATAGGACTCAAATTGACATGTAATATTCCACGTAGAACTCAAATTGTCTATGTTGAATAATGTGCCCTCATGGGTGACAAAATCAAACCAACCCTCCCACCTCATTCAGTTCATTCAAGTTTGGGTGGAGTTATTGATCTATCAATTGACTAACATAATTCATTTAAGCCCATTAAAAATTAAACTTATATATAACCTAAATTAATTTGAGATGTAATTTTATCAAAAAAAATAAAATAAATAAATAAATAAATATATATATATATATATATATGTCTTATATAGTCATAAAAAAAAAAATTATTAGGTATTAAAAAATAATAAAAAATAATAATAAAATAATTAAAACTTTGTATAAATTGAACGAATTAAGTTATGATTTTATACTTTAATTCATTTCAATTCAAGTAACTTTGAACTAATCAATACTTCATTTGTCTCTAATTACTTGACCATTTTTGAATTGACACACCTATTAAGAAAACAATAATTGATATAATGAGTTTATCATTTTATCCCTATTAATTATTAAATAGATGAATTAAAAATTTCAGATTTTTAAAAAGTTCTACTTTTATCAAAGTAATTAATTGAAGATATAATAGGTAAAAATATTTATCCTTTCTTAATTTGTCAAAATAAATAAATAAAAAAAACATATAAAATACGAAAAGTAAACAAGTAATTAAGAACCGAAGGAGTTACTCACTCATTTATTATTTGAGTTCATTGAACCAACTAAAATTAAATTCATTCAAATCCGTCTATTTAACACACTTACGTGTCATCATTGAATAACTTAATCCGTTCTCTTATTTATATAAGAACTCGGTGGGACAGCTACACAAAATATCCTGCTCCACAATAATTAGATGATTAAAATAGTACTACCTTCTTATCTCATAAGAGTTGAAGAAACGAAATAAAATAATCTTATAAGAGTTATACTTAAACTTTAAAGTCAACTAAAAAATCTGTGCAATTCATAAGAGTTGAAAAATAAAAATTGCTCAAGATTAATGCTTGTCTAGACAATTCTCATTTCTTCCCAAATCAAAAGGCTAAAATATGAACTTTTTAAACTTTTTTCCCTTTTCCTTTTTGTGTCTTTCCTCTTTTTGTTATTGAAATATTGGAAGAATTCCGTTACCCAAATTAGAAAAAAATTGCCTCCTGGTCCATGGAAATTACCCTTACTTGGAAGCATGTTTCACTTGTTAGGAGGACCTCCACATCATGTCCTTAGTGATTTAGCAAAAAAATATGGTCCAATTATGCACCTTCAATTAGGTGAAATTTCTCTAGTTGTTGTTATTTCTCCTGATATGGCTAAACAAGTACTAAAAACTCATGATCTCGCTTTTGCATCTAGGCCTAAACTTGTAGCCACCGATATTATTTGTTATAATGGGAGCGATATTGTTTTTTCTCCCTATGGTGAATACTGGAGACAAATGCGTAAACTTTGCATTATGGAATTGCTTAGTGCCAAAAATGTCAAGTCATTCAGTTCTATTAGGCAAGATGAAGTTCTTCGTATGATTCAATTTTTTCAATCATCTTCTGGTGAGACAGTTAATGTCACTGAAAAGATTTTTCAATTCGCGAGCTCTATGACTTGTAGATCAGCATTTGGGAAAGTATTCAAGGAAAAAGATGAATTTATACAAGTGGTACAAAAAAGTGTCACATATAATGGAAGGATTTGATGTGGCTGATCTTTTCCCATCATTGAAATTTCTTCATGTGTTATGTGGAATGAAGAGTAGAATTATGGATGTCCACCATGAATTAGATGTCATTCTTGAAAAAATCATCAATGAGCACAAGAACAATGATGAATTAGGAGGTGAAGGTTTAGTTGCTGCATTGATTAAAGTAATGAAAGAGGGAGGCCTTCAATTTCCAATCCCCAATGATAACATCAAAGCTATTATCTTTGTAAGTACCTTCTCCTTAATGTTATTTATTAAGTGTCCACTGAGTGGAATGTCTATCAGAAACAATCTCTCTGTCGGAGGAAAATTGATCTACAAATTGATCTACACTCTTAGGGTGGGACCTTTTCTTTCCATCTATACATGTGACATCTTTTAATTGGAGATTATTGGTCCTTTTTTCATTTTGGTTGAGTGAGGAAAAAGGGTATAGAATTTGTAAAGAAGGGATGGTTAAAAAAAAGAAGTGGAAAAAAATAGTGTGTCATGACAAGTAGGGTGTGGGAAAAAAAGTAAATATCATGAAGTTGGTTTATATGTCTTTGGGTGGTAATAATTTTATTTCGAATATAATATTGTAACTTGTTTATAAATGAAGGACATATTTGCCGCGGGGACAGAAACTTCATCAGCAACAATTGATTGGACCATGGTGGAAATGATGAGGCATCCAAATGTACTCTCCAAAGCTCAAGAAGAGGTAAGAAACACCTTTAAAGGTAAAGAAACTTTTGATGAAAATGATGTCGAAGAATTGAAATACTTAAAGTTGGTCGTTAAAGAAAGCTTCAGACTCCATCCTCCATTTCCCCTCTTGCTTCCAAGAGAATGTAGGGAAGAAGTAGACATAAATGGATACAATATTCCTTTGAAAACAAAAGTTATGGTTAATGCATGGGCTATTGAAAGAGATCCTAAATATTGGAATGACGCAGAAAGCTTCAAACCTGGAAGATTTGAGGACAACTCTATGGATTTTGTTGGTCATAATTTTGAGTATCTTCCCTTCGGTAGTGGAAGAAGGAATTGCCCTGGGATATCATTTGGCTTAGCTAATGTTTATTTTCCACTGGCTCAATTGTTGTATCACTTTGATTGGAAACTTCCTAATGGAATCAATCCAAGTGAATTGGACTTAACTGAATCTGCTGGATCAACTTGTGCTAGAAAGAGTAATCTTTACTTGATCGCCACTCCTTATTAGTAGCTAGTCAACAAGAACAACCGTCAGACGTCTCAGCCCAAAATTTCCTATTTTGATCATTCAAGTAAGATTTTTTTTTTTTAATTGATGTTTCATGATCAATCTTGGTCAATGAACACTCTTTTTTCTATTTTTTGTATAAATAGTTGAATAGGGAGGTTTTGGATTATGTCCTTCTCCCTTTTTTTTATGTACACTGGTTATTTGTTAATTAACAAGGTAAACATCCATGTCAAATCTTCTGCTAAGGAATTGCTCGAATGGTAAGAACTCATCACTTTTGACTCTTAGGTTGTAAGTTCGAGTCATTAAAAGAACAAAAAGAAATAAAGGATGGAAGCTCTTAGATAGAGGTAAAAAAAAAGAAGTTAAAACAAGAAAAGGAGAAAAGGGAGTTGTTCGGTGGTAAACGCCTCTCATTCCATAGTTCTGTATCTAAAATTATGAATTTGAGTCACTAGAGGAGCGAAAGTGATGGAAGCTCCTATAATGGGGGTAAAAATAGAATAAAAAATAAAAAATCTCCCACCACCGCAAGGTCGCTTAACTTAAGGGAAAAAAAGAAGGATAAACTACCTTATTAGACATACATCACTACTATATATACTAATATTCTCTTTACTTTTAAACAATTACATATATTACCATTTTTAGTATTTTATACCATATATTAATATATTATTTGAAAATACTATTAGATACCCACATCCCTTAAAACTATTATTGATTAATTATATGCTTAAATAACTCTTTCACTCCAAATCAACCACTATCTCTTAATTCTCCCCTCCCATGTTTATCACTCAATTATGTCTCCTCCTTCTGATTCAAGAATTTCACCTTACAATTTCATTTCAACAATAGTTAATCTACTCTCTTCTTCTCAAGATATCATCACCATGGCCGACAAATTCTCCTGAACCCAAATATTATTCTGTATTGTTCATTTATAACTAGATCAAATCAAAGTAACTGCTACAGAGAAAACTTTAATTCAGAGTGTGTCTTGATTGTTTGTCTCCGGAAGAAATGGATCTTAGTTTTGATTATGTTATACCACAACGCAAAAGGATCAAAGGGAGTATTGTAGAGAGTTTTTGTTTGTTGGTGTTCTTCTAAGGCTTTCTTTGGTTACCGTGACATGGATTTGGTAGTACCAATATTACTTTGATATAGCCCTTGAAACATGTGTATCCAATAAGTAGTAATCTTAATTAAGATCTGAGTTGTATATTTAGTAATGGGGTATCTGAACATGTATATGTATCCACTATATATTAAATTTCGGATACATGATTTTTTAACAACACAATGATATTAATGATACGACAGATACTCTACAGTCGTGATTTGTTCATAGATTCATGTGTTTCAACTACATTTTCATATTTTAGATACACATAATTAAATGTATATGCTTATTATGTATTCAAGATACATATTTTTGGATATAACGTATGAAATTTAGATACACATAATTAGATGTATATGCTTCTTCTTTTTGTATATTCCATATTTAGATACACATAATTAGATGTATATGTTTACTATGTACTCGAGATACATGGTATTGGATATAACATATGCAATTGATACTTGATAATCAAATTCATACTAGATACATATAAAAGATACATGAAATATATATATATATATATACATAAAATTAATACTAGATACGTATAACAAATACATGAAATTAATGCTAGATACTTCTATGATACATATGAATGTACTTGTATGACACTCATGTATCTAAATGTTTAGTTTGTTGGATACATCATATATTGATAATAGATACATCAAATTAATGAATTTATTATTTTAAGAGTAATAATTTGAAATTAATCAAATTACATTACCAAGATATACATGTTTTTATCTTATATTAATAATATTAATGAATTTACTATTTCAAAGAATAATAAAATGAAATTAATTATCTATGTATTTTGAAAATCCTCAATTACTCCTCTAATTAAGGAAATAAGTTACAACCAATTAATTTAAATAAATAAATTTTGTATCTCAATTTTAAAATTCGACAGATACATGTATCTCATGGATTCAGACTCATGCATGTATCCTAATCATGAAATATGATAGAGGAAGTAATATTTGAAACTATTAAGAATCTTAATAATTAAGACCTAAACTAGTGGGATTTATGTGATTTGCCCTATATAAAAGGTATAAAATGTTTTGTGTTTGTATAAAGCGAGAGAAAAGTGTATATACAAATACAAATACAAATACATATATTTTCGTCTTATACACTTATAATTATACAAATCTTATTATACAAATTACAATGTATAAATTAATTTCTACAAAATTAAATAATTTGTATAAAATTGGATGTATCTAGCGAATTATACAAATCAAAAGCTCCATAGCAAACATAAAATTTGTTATGGAGCGCAATTATGCAAACTATAATTATA
>NW_006239729.1:95592-100686 GCF_000226075.1 Solanum tuberosum
AATTAATGAATTTATTATTTTAAGAGTAATAATTTGAAATTAATCAAATTACATTACCAAGATATACATGTTTTTATCTTATATTAATAATATTAATGAATTTACTATTTCAAAGAATAATAAAATGAAATTAATTATCTATGTATTTTGAAAATCCTCAATTACTCCTCTAATTAAGGAAATAAGTTACAACCAATTAATTTAAATAAATAAACTTTGTATCTCAATTTTAAAATTCGACAGATACATGTATCTCATGGTTCAGACTCATGTATCCTAATCATAAAATATGGTAGAGGAAGTAATATTTGAAACTATTGGGAATCTTATTAATTAAGACCTAAACTAGTGGGATTTATGTGATTTGCCCAAAAAAAAGAGAGGGGTTAAGCTAAGAATTTTAATTTATGAATTTTGGATCATAATAGTTTGTATTCATTGGATTCTAATTGTAGTACTTATATATAATAAAAACAATTTCAACTTGAACTTTCTAGTTCCATCAAACTCGTACTTTAATAAATTAACAAAATTGATACTCTCTCCATTCATATTTATTTATCATCTTTAATCTAATGCAAACCTTAAGAAGTATAAATAAAATTATAATTTTACTAACATTTGGAAATTAATAATAAAAATAAAATAGGAAAATTATGTTTTAATTTTTAACTAGACAAGTAAGAATGTCTTTCGAAAACAATTTCTATTCTTTACCAGACTTTACTTTTATAATTATATTTGATATGTTATTATTGTTGGACAAGTAAAAAAATATTTATTTTTAATATAACAAACAATTAAAAATAAAAAAAGAGTATATAAATGAATATGCAAGCCCACTATAATTCATTGAATGATGTGCCTTCATATAGTGACAAAATCACCCCCCTCCTAGGTGGAGTTATTGACCAAACTCATTTTAACTCATTAAAAATTATGTTGATATATAATTTAAATGGGTTTAAGTATAATTTTATTAAAGTATTTTTAAAAGTATTAATGATTTTATATGTTACTTATAATCCTAATAAAGAAAAAAAAATTCACTAGGTATTGAAATTTTATAAAAAAATCGAGAAAAGGTACAAGTCCCCCTAGACTATGACCTAAATCCCAGAAACACACATTAACTAAATTAAGGTCCTATTACCTCCCTGAACCCACTTTTTTTTTTGTAATTTGGTGCACCTTTTTGGCTTACGTGACATCCAAATATCTCCTACACGCCTCAATTGCGTGGAGCCACGGCGTGTGCCACGTAAGACAAAAGGTGTACAAAATTACAAAAAAAATAAGTTCGAAGGGGAGGGGGGGATAGGACCTTAGTTTAGTTAAGGTGTGTCTCTGAAATTTCGATTATAATTTAGGAGGGTACTTATACTTTATCCTTAAAAAAACAGATAAAACAATTAAAACTTCATAAGAATTAAACGAATTGAGTTATGATATGTATTTTAATTCATTTTAATTCAAGTAACTTTCAACGAATCAATAACTCACTGCTCAAATTTATTCAAATCCGTCCATTTAACACATATATATATATGTCATCATTGAATAATGTTCTATTGGGGTTGACCCAATCCATTTAAGTTGAGTTGGTGTTCGACATGACATTTTATTAGTTCAATTCATTTCATTCTATCTTTTTATTTAATAGGATATATATAATCATAATTAATTTTATCAAATCTGTTATGTATTAAAAATATATATAAAAAATAAATAAAGCAACTAAAATTTAAGACATAATATATAAATGTGTCTTTTTAACTTGGTCTCATTTAATATTTGTGTTCTTCAACTTTGAGCCTACGCAAGTAAATACTTAAACTTGTATAAAATTGAACAAGTAGACACATGAGTTGTATGTGACATAATACACGTAGGACACACGTAGGATGCAAATTGTCATGTAGGATGACACGTAGGATGCAAATTGTCATGTAGGATGGCACGTAGGACGTGTGTGTTTTTTTGTTCAACTTTATACAAGTTTAAGTCTCTACTTGAGTACATAAATGTGAAATGAGGCCAAGTTAAGGGCATATCTATGTATTGTGTGTTTTAAAAAGTAATTTTTTTTTTACAATATTTCAAAATTATCTTTAAAAAAATTACATAGTCATGGAATTTTTATCAAATAAATAGGATCTAAAATATCGTTAAATTTTTCACCAAACAATAAAATGTATCTTTTTTCTAAAACTTACTAAATATAAAAGTGCGTCTCTAGGTACTTAGGGACGTTTGGTACGAGGGATGGTCGTTTGGTAGAGTGTATAAGAATAATGTTAAATAGAGTGTATTAGTAATGTTTGCATTAGCAATGCATGTATTAGTTATGCTTGCATTAATTATACATAGATTATTTTAATGTATTATTTGGTTTGATGCATTAAAAATAGTATGTATTGCATTAAAAAAATTATGTACAAAGATACCCTCCACTTTTATGGTGAAAAAGATGTAAGAAAGGTTTCGAGGGGCAATTGGGTCTTTTATTATGTTAATACATGCATTAAAACCATTGCATTGCTAATACCTAGAAATCCATGGTATTAGCAATGCACACCTTAATACACAATAGAGTGTATAACTAATGCAAGCATTTGTTATACATAAGTTGAAAAAGATTACCAAACAAGGTACTAGTAATACACAAGGTTAATACATGCATTATTTTTCCTAATACACTCTACCAAACGACCCCTAATTTAGGGATTTTAGGATGAGTTAATCTTATATTTGCTTGAAACAAAATTGTAGGATATATTATCTAAAAATGAGTTATCCCAATGAGTGTAATGTTATTTTTATCTCACGTTAAAGATGAAATAAAAATCTTAAAATAATTAATCCCAAAATTACTTGTTTTCAATCAAACGAAACGAACCATTAGTATTTAATTTTTGTTAGAGGAGGGGCTAGATTAATTTCTTAAATAAAGGGAAGACAGTAGAATAAATAATTTACACATGTTTAGCTAATTTCTACTACAACAGATTACTTTGTAAATTATTTTCCAAAAATCATCTATGATATCATTTCTTCCTTGTGTCACAATCCAAAGTTTTGATCTAATTATCTCTTTTCTCATATAAGCGTTCAAATTGTTGAAATAAAATCAAATTTAGAAAGAAATTACAATGTATTCAAATTTTATGATACTCTATTCAATACTCTAATGTCTAAATAAATTATATCATATATTTTTTTAACTTCATATTTAGTCAAATTAGTAGTACTTTCTCCGTCTCCATTTACTTGTCAAATATTTCATAATTTGATTTCCTTTTTACTTGTCATTTTTGACAAATCAAGGAAGGACAATTTCTTATTACACCCTCAATTTATTAACATTGAGTTAATGTCTTTGAAAAATGTAGTGAGTAAATATGTTTAAGACTATCAATTAATAAGGATAAAATAATAAATTCACTATATCAACCATTATTTTCTTAATTGATATGTCAAATCAAAATTTAGAGAATAAAAAGGGACAGAGGGAGTAATATTCAAAATTTACTTGTTTGTTAACCGTAAAAAAATGTCTCAAAAAATAAAAGAAACTTTAATTTTGATTAGTCCTAACATGCCTCTTTATTCTTCAATAAAAATTGACAGAATATCCAAGAAGATAGATTTGAGAATAGGTAGGGTTTTTTCAGAAAGTAAATCTAGTGGGATGGGCTTCGAAATTTAAACGGTAGAACCAAAACATTTATTTTCACTAAAAAAAACAATACTACTATATTTCCTCATTTTATTTGTTCTTTGACCTTCTTAAATTATTTCGTTATTTGATCGTACAATATCATATATATGGGGTTGCTCGTGCTCTGCATGGCATTCGAGAGATATGAGAAATAATTTTTTTATTTAAAATTAATCATTTTTCATTTGTCCAATTATACAAATTTATCAAATTACATATTGTTTGAATCTACAATATTAGTCAAACAATGACAAAGTGAAAGTTACTGTTACTGTTCCATTAATTTTCACTTAGCTGATGAGTTAGTTAGTTGTTGCTAGTTAGTTATATCGATTAGTGTGCTAATGCGTTGTTGTAAGGCAAGCTGAGCCGGCAATAATCAGTTAGTCAGTTAGGATATTTAGTAGTTCCTCTGCGGGCTCTGGCTAAGCTATAAAGCCTGAAGCAATGCTTCACTTGTGTAAGACCCTTTTCATTCAGATTAATAATATCTTCTTTTCTTCCTCACTCTATGCTTCTTCTCAATTCATCAATGGGATGTTGAGCTCTTAAACTCACATTTTATCATGGTATCGGAGAAGCTGATACTAACATTTTTGAGTAGTTGATACTGAAAGTCTAGAGTAGTCGAGTTTAGATCTCTTCTAGCTAAGATCAATCAGAATGATCCTTTATATGTTGGACCATCAGATACTTTAGGACCTGTACTTTATTGGATCAGAAAACTATGGAATCTGGTAGGGGTGTACAAAATCGAACCGAGAACCGAACTAAACCGCAAACCGAGTCAACCCGAAAAAAAAACCCGACTAGTGGTTTGGTTTTGAAAAAAAAAACCCGACTATATTTGGGTTGGTTTGGTTTTAACTAAAAAAAACCAACCCGAGACCAAACCAACCCGAATTTATATACATAATTTTAAAATTTTATTTTATACATAAAAATATTTACTTTGATATAATTTTTAAATATTTCTTATACTTTTCCATAGTTTTTATCTTTTAATATATTATTTCAAGTTTGAAACTTAGAATTATGAATGGGCCAATAAAGATTATAGTCCACATATGTTGGTAATTATAATAAAGCTTAAATCAAAATCAAATTAATACTAATGCAAAAAGAAAATCAATTCAACACTAAGAATGACAATAATATTGAATATTTGTTCTTTAGTTTTACATTGGTTTAGACAATTAAAATACATAATCTAATTTTAATTTTCTTTAATATTTAGTCATGTAACTAATACTTATTAAACTTAATTTTAGCATGATTTAGTACTTTTAAATTATGATCATTTTCATTATGACTTGTTAATTTGCAATATTTGTTTTACGCGATTTCATTATTATTATTTTTTTGTTGGATAT
>NW_006239730.1:0-25816 GCF_000226075.1 Solanum tuberosum
GAACAATTTACTTTGAATTTCAGTCTTCTTGTTCTCTATTTTTTCAGAGGAATCATTCATACCTGATACATTTCTTCAAGCTCGAAAATCTAACTTCAGTCAGGAGTTAGCTTTTCATTTGTCACATATGTATATATATACATTCTTCTAAAATCAATTTTGGAGCCAAAAATTTCAGAAATTAAGCGCCAAAACGCAGTTCTTTTTTTGCATTTTTTACCCCAAAGATCGATGTTCTGTTTTGGCGGAATCAAAAAAGAAATTTTAAGAGTTGGGGCGGTAATCCCAAAAACTTGGGAAGTGGAAAGGTTGAGAAGTGGTAGGAGTGTTAAGTTGTGTTTTCTTCTGAAGGAAATTAAGTTATTTATCTTAAAAGCTTATTTGAAATATATATATAAAAAGAGGAGAAAAAAGAAAAGAAAAAAATAAATTCTCACACCTACTTATGTTTAAAGATAAATTTAGAAGCAATTACAAGGTTGTAAATCTATACGCTATAAGATGTAAAATAATTTTATAGTTGAAATCTATGGAATTCCAGTGCGTGATCATCCCGTCATTATTGGCGTGATTGGAATATCTTAAAATATATTCCAATTAGTATGATATTTGACATTCCACATGTTTTTTAAAAAAATAAATATATATTAACATTTTAAAAATAAATTTAACTATCTTGCCATTATAATAAAAACAATTCTTATAAAGAATTACTTTATAGAAGTTTAAAATAACATATTGTAATATTTACACGCCACATTGATCCAAATTAAAATCCTATATCAATATCATACCAAATTAAAATGGTATGGTACAATGTTCCTCTATTCTTTTTCGGTACTATAATTCCATAATGTTTGGTTTGGGGAATTTTCAATTAGCAATTCAAGCTGTTAAAAAAACTTTCTTTTTGTATTTTATCATTCACGTCTAAAAACTTGTTCTTTGATGTTAGTATTGTGGGATAAGGCACAAGTACCTCCTACACTATATGACCGAAATCTTAGAGACACACCTTAACTATACTAAAGTCCTATTACCCCCCTCGAACCCATTTTTTTGTAATTTTGTACACCTTTTTAGCCTATGTGGCCTCCAATCACCACCCACGTGCCTCTACTAAGTGGAGTCAGGGAGTTTTCCACGTAAGACAAAAGGTGTACAAAATTATTTTAAAATATATTTTGTGAGAGGAGGTATTTTCACACGATATGGACGCAAGGCGCCATTTTGGGCATGAATAGCTGAAGTCGGGTCAAGTTTTGAAAAAGGGAATTTTGTCCAATGATATGTATACTCCCTAAGATAAATGTCAATATTTGGAGTGTTACACTAACTTTTTGTGGTAGAAACACGCGAGGAGTGACTTATTGAATGTAGTTTCACTACTATATTTGTTATTGAGACTTACGATCAACTTCAATCCACTCTCAATTAAATCTATCAAAAAGTGAACTTGATATGTTTCCTTATATTACTTCTCTTGTCTTCCCTCCTACATGTCGACATATGTTCTACTCGAATGGATCATTGGATGTGGTTTCATTATGCAAGCACCAAACAAAATACTCATTTAGCGATTAAGACTTTTGAACCAACTAAAATTAACTAAATCATAATACATGTAGCGACATATGTTCTACTTGATGTTTGATATATTCAAGACTAAAAACAACAAACTACTTATTTATTCAAAGAAAGAGATATTCAAGCTTCAAAACAGCAAGGACTTGATAAAGTGTATCATTGCTTCCTATACCAGCTGCTACTTTGATTGCTTGTAATCGTGCTTATATTGTAGGAATCCTTTCGTTTGTGATAGAAACGCTTCAAGCTTGTGTAAATCATTGTAAGAACTTAGTTGTGAGTAACTTAGTGTCTTACATCAAAGTCTATATTAATCAGTCAGGATTAGTATAGTGGGCAGTGTTGTATCTGCTTAGGCTCATTTAAGTAATAGGTGTTATTACTTAGTGTGGAGATTAAAAGGTTAATCTCAAGTTGTAAACTGTATTTTACTTTTGGTTGGAGAAGATTAGTGAAAGCAGTTTGAAAATCCTTGTGAGACAGGTCGTGGTTTTACTCCCTTGAGCAAGGATGTTTCCACGTAAAGTTGTGTGTACAATCTTTACTTTCAGCATTTATTTACATTCAATATTTATCTGCTTTTATCATTATAAATCGTGTTGAGGACCTGGTCCTATCAGAGCTAAGTGGACGCATACATTCCAACAATCCCATTAAACCTCTAGACAAAGGTAGTAATCAAATTAATAGCTAGGTTCAGTGGTAGCTTGACAATAAGAAGACATCAACTTGTAAATTAGCAATATCATATTTGTAAGGTCATGGCAGAAGTGATAGAACACAAAGCAAACTTAAATTATAGTCTAAAATACAGTAACATAGCTTTTATCAGATGAGAGTTGTTTAACCAAAGAAACTTTATTTGTTGAATATTGGTCGCTTTCTTCCTGTCGGGATGAAAGCACATTGATCACCTTTTTGTCCTTAGACATATCTAGTGGTAAAAATCAACCAAATCTATATTCCTACCAAAAAAATCAAAGGCCAGAATGTTACAAATTGTGAACAACGAAACATACAAAAATCCACACTAAAATGAATTGAAGTTCTATATTTTAGTAAATATTTTGAGTTGTAAAGGTGAACTTCTTTTATTTGTGTAAAGACGAAATAAAAATTATAAATAATTTTGATATGATATAAAAAATAGACAATAGCGAAGACTCTTATATAAGTTATGGTGAGATTAGTTATGATGAGATTAGTTATAATGATATAAGTTATGTTGGGAGTAGTTTTTATTGCTTGTTTGGTTTGTCATATTCAAACTTATATTCATAACATAATTTTTAAGAATAAGTTGTTTATTACAAAAATACCCTCCACCTTATTTAGTTTTTTTTTTTTATAATTTCTTTGCAAGTTTTAGTTATTCATTCTTAAAAATAAAATTTTCATGTTATTTAGTTTAAATATTTTTATAAGTGCATTTCCAGATTGTGCAGTGTGTTTTTAAAATTAACTTTTCATCTTATTTAACTTAAAAAATAAAACTTTCATCATATTTAACTTAAAAATAAAACTTCCATCTTATTTAGCTTAAAAATAAAATGTCCATCTTATTTAGCTTAAAAATACAACTTCCATGTTAAGTTTATCAAAGTAAAATAAATTATTATTAAAGCTATCTACATTTAAATTGATACATAAAATATAATTTTTAAGTGAGTAATAAGCTCCTTGATTAAAAATATGTAATTTAGTAGTTGAGTGAATATCTTAAGAGAAATCAAAATATAATAAACATAAGAATTAGGCAAATAAATTAACCTTATAATATATTCATAAATAAAATTTGTATTTATAAGATGTAATTTTTTAATAGAAAATATATTATCATAAAAACAAAGATTAATTAAGGTTGTGAATGTTATTATAGTTGTTAAAAATTATGTTAATATCCATGAATGTAAAATTTTTTATAAAAGAGAGTTTAAGGGGGTATTTTTGTTATTAAACATACTTTATCCCAATATAAGCTATCCTGAGATTACTATTCCACCCCAGGGAGGGATAACTTATCCCGGTACTATTCATTAATCCTAGGATAAGTTATCCATCCTGTGTAACCAAATTAACAAGAGATTAAGAGACACTAAATTATCCCATGACAACTTTCTCTTATCCATCACAGCAAACAACCCCTAAGAGTCCTACTTATCCTTTTTCTCTTTTTTTTCTTTTCTATTCTTTTTGCTTTTTATCATAATTTTTAAAATTTGATTCTCTCTAAGTACTCGGACCTTTAATGAGTTTGTAACTCCTCAAGAGTTAAAACATTCATTATTTATTATTTTTAAAATTACTCTTTGATAATTAAAAACAAACCAGAAATGACGATATAATTTTGTATTGAGTTGTTTGTTGAAACATTAATATTGATTGCTTTTCAATTTTATTATTACGAGTTTATAGAATCATCTTTTATTTGATTTGAAAATAATTAGTCGTTCTTTCCTTTGTATTATTATTGACATATTTTTTGTATTGCCTAATATGTATGATCATTTGTTAAATGGATCATATTGAGGAATGATATGAAAAAATGTCTAAGTTCAGTAGTTCCTTATATAAAATAGATATAAATGTCAAAAACAGACCTAAACTATCCCCTTTTTTGAGTTTCATACCTAAACTATTGAGAGTGTAAGTTTCATACCTAAACTATCACTTATTAGTCTAAGAAACACAACTCAGTGGTGTGTGTAATGCACTCTCTCGTTTATTTGAAAAAACCTTGACACATGGCATTCCACATAGGTAAAATATTCCACTTTGACAAAAATTAAATAATAAATTATTAATATTAATTAAAAATTAAAGTACTATTATCCACCAAAAAATAATTCTTTTTTAAAATAAATAATTATTTTTCTTACCGCACTCCACCACCTCCTCACCCTCCCCCCCCTCCGACAATCCCCCGTCCTTTTATTTTTTTCTAAAATTTCGTTTATAAAATATTTTTAAAAAAATCATACTTCACTCCCCCCCCCCCCCCCCCCCCCAAACCACTCACTCAATTTTAAAAAAAATTGATATTATTTTATTTTAAAAAATAAAAATTCTACCCCATCCTATTTAACCTTCCTAGAACCTGAAGTCAATGTACCAAAACTCTAAAGATCAACAAGTCTAAGGAAAAGAGAACCCAAAAACTAAAACATAACAACCTAATATATAGTCTGAGTCCGAAAAGATTGGACTAAACAAAAGAGAACCCATGGTAGTCTGGAAGAACTGGCTCACCATTCAATTCGGTCTCGATCAGTGATCTCTTAAATGAGATCTGTCAGTAGCCGCCTGAAGATGCCCTATACTCAACAAAGAAAGAGCAAGTGCAGTATCAGTACACAATCACAGTGTACAGGTAGGATCACACGACTACTCCCATAAGCACAATATACAACGAACAATCACAACACAGTAAGAACACATATATAGAATACAGTTCAGTTATCATTTTAGAGCAATATACAGTCTTCAATTATCAATGACAAGTCGACATAACAAAACAATCACAAGTAGTTCTCTCATGTAACCTATACCCAAACTGTTAAGTGTGTCGGAACGTGACACCCGATCCAAAGTATGTGTCGGAATGTGACACCCAGTCTAATATACATGTCGAAACGTGACACCCGATCCAATCAGCACAACTACAATCACAATCACACCCATAATGAATAATATTCATAGTCATACAATCAAGTAATGGGTTCGTGGTGTGTAATCAACATGAACATATACCCATTGCATTAGATTCAGTTTGTATTCTTTATTCTCATACATGCATGCATACAACAAAGCAATTATTGGAATATATCACACAAACAAAAAATCAAACCATCACCTACCTCGAAACCAAGCTTGAATCCTCCTAAGACACTTGAGCCTTCCCTTTCTGGATTCTTTTCGCTTGTTCTTGGTCTACAAACGAGTAATTTAATGCAAGGATCAATAATTAAGGTCTAATTTACCCGGATTATACCAAATCCAATAACCCAAGACTAAACCTATAATCTTAAAGTGCAGCTAGGGCTTTTCCCACCATTAACTTCAGGCCAAAACCCTCCTCCAATGATAATTACCCATGAATCTAAGTTCTACGGATCGAAAAACAGATTAGGGGAGTGAAATCCTTACCTTTAGCACCAACAGTCGTGGAAAACTATCAAGAACTCGTCCTGGATCGTCTGCTAACTCTTACGAACGAAGTTTGCAAAAAAATAACAAAATAGGGGTTTTTCCCCGACTTAAGTCGTGTTTGGCCTGCTACAGCGGACCCCAACCCAGTCTAATGGCCCCGCCCTGGCGATAGAACTGTCAAAATGGGCAGGCCCAACCCAACCCTAACGGGCTAGAAAGTTAAATGGGTTGGGACGGACTGACCCTTTTAATTAAAGGGCCTATAAAATAGCAGTCCAACCCAGCCCTAAGCGGGCCACGGGTTGGGACGGGTTGGCCTTTCAACCAAAAAACGGACAATATTTTCTTCTTGGAAAGGATACGAACGTTGATGTCCGATGAACACGACATCAATATATACATAAATTCATTCATGAATTACACATACTTCAGTGAATATTTACAAAACAAATACATAATTGCCAAGATACAACATTCATAAGATTCATCCGAGCAAAAAAACATTACATGATCACTATTTTCATAAACAAGACAATAAAGGAGAAGTGAAAAATTAGGCATAAAAACAAAAGTGAAAGAGGTCAAAGATTCATAGTTATAATGGAGTAATGGACTTGGGCTAATAAGAAAATTTAGTGGGTTAATGACCCTAAAGTGTAAATGATATGTAAAAAATATAGTCTTGATTTTATATTGATACTTTAAAAATATTTATTGACAAAGTCTTAACAAGTAAAACACTACTTAAAATATATAATAAATATTTTTAAAATTCACAGCCAACGGGCTGGCCTCTGAGGCTTGCTGGTTAGACCTACGAGGCCAGCGGGCCAAATGAGGCTGGGCTAAAAAGCCTTGATCCTAAATGGGCTGAAAAAATTAAGCCCAACCCCATTTAATTCAAAGGTTGGGTTGGGCCGGCCTAGCGGGCCAAGCCCATTTTGACAGCTCTACCTAGCGGCTTACACAAAGACAAAACCTCGGAATTTGAGTTCCAAGCCCCCATTTCACAACACACCTTCAACCCTTGACGTTCAAAAACTACCCTTTCATGCCAAGATTAGTTTTGGGAGTTCTACTCGCCCGAATTCGATTTCATAAAGTCGTACGAGCTCCTTAACGTCTTAGCTATCCACTTATGTGATCAAATTCATATATAGATCCCCCATTCATTACCAGATTTCATAGACCATACCCCTTTTATGGGTGACAATTTTTAGAAGGACTTGATCACCAGCCTGAAATGTCATGTCTTTTACCTTACGGTCTACATACTTTTTCTGTCGACTCTGGACTGCTAGAATCTTAGCTTGGATGCTTTTCACCTTTTCTTTAGCATCTTTCACCAAATCAACCCCCTAAGGGTTTCACATCTCCAACCTCAAACCAACCAATTGAATACCTACACATCCTCTCATACAATGCCTCAATAAATTCATCTCAATACTCGAGTGATAAATATTATTGTATGTAAACTTAACCAACAACAAAAGTGATTCCCAATAACAACCAAAGTTGATCGTACACACGTCTGCAACATGTTATCAAGGACCTTGACACAATCATCAAGACGAATCCTTTCGCACTTAAGCATGATAAAATTCCAAATCAATACTCGCTACAATTAGAAGTGAACCTGGACCAACCAACACGCACTCATAATACCCAAACAATCATAGTTTCTTAACAACATCTCCATCCCACAACATAAATTGTCATGAGCTTAAGTTATAAGATACTCATTGAGGGATATGTCCAAGCATACAAAACCCCTAACAACACTATTGAAATGCTAGATGTAGCAATTGTGATTGTAGATTACCCTTAAGAACAGTAGAATTGGACCCAATGATCCCCACATTCAACAAAGAGAACATCGCAGGATCGGTACACCTGATCCACCACTAAGGATCTACCCACAAAAGTGAAAACACACGTAAGCATAGCTAGTGAATCATACTCTCAACCATGTACAAAATGAAATAGATGGTCACATAAGAATTTACGGAATAATTATTGAATAACACTAAATGTTTTCTTTTGAATAGTCGATACCAGCCCTTTCCATTTAGTTGGCTCCACATACTCTTCACATCATTCCACCGAAGCCCACACTTTCAATACTAACAAACATCATAAACACTCCGACCATTTACCTTATTATAAACCAACACTTTTAAATGAAACCTTTCTTAGGTACTTAACAATCAACAGTAATAAACTTTACGACTCAACCCAGGTGTAAGTCCTTTCAAATGCTCAATACCTGCTACAATTGATCATTTTTCACCTTGACAACTCATACCTTGACAACATATATCACCACAAATATAGACTTACAATGAAAAACATGAATTGTAAATTCAACCGTATGACACAATCCCCTTATCTATCAACATTAGCTTGTACCTTGAAGATTTTTATGAATTCATAGAACTTCGTTTATCATTGATCGCATCTCCATCAGTCTTACAATATCCTTCGCTAAAATTCACTCGTACTCATTACTAAACTCAAAAACAAAACCAAAGCACTTATCATCACACTCGAGCTAATGTCTGTTCACTCCTTTCTCAAGTCTTTTCCCATAGTTTTTAACCAATTTGATAGACCCGTGACACTATTACCACAGCCTCAACAACGAATGAATTCACGCATCTTTGAACCCAATTCTCTACCCCTATGAAGATATCGCTTTAGCCTTTGCAATCAAATAAAATATTCTTGCTCTCGCCTCTCTCTAAAGGTTATACTCCATTCCACTATTTTTCTTCATTATGACTCTAACTCTTTTAAATTCTATTCGAGTGGTGTCCCACCATCTCTTAAAACCTTCCATACAATCACGTTACTCACCAAATATTAGGAAACCACAACCTTAGATACTCATGAGTCATAATTACTATACAAATTCACTTAACCACAATCTTATTATATAGTTGCATCCCATCACAATCCATCACAAACTCTTATTACCATTATTCTCAGTCAGCCCTGACTATCACTGCGAAGTCCACCTTTTCATCAACATGACACCTCAAACTTAGGTATACTCATCAAATTCAAAGGACTAACCCAATTTTTATATGCACTTTCTTACTAAAATCTTCAATTTTCTTCACCCAAGTACACTCAATGGGACTTTCTTTATCCATAAGCTTGTCATTTCGGTATTAATCCACTCATTGGCTTAAGATAAAATCACCAGTCCTCATACTATCATCCTTCTTCTTAACAAACAAGACAGGATCACCCCACGAAAAAACACTAAGACGGATGAAACCTTTATGAAGAAGCTCCTAGATTTGGGCTTTAAGCTCTCTCAATTCTGCCGGAGCTATGCGATAAGGAAGAATGGAGATGGGGCGAGTGCCAGGTTCCAAGTCAATGCATAAATCTATATCTCTATCCGGAGGCACACTAGTCAAATCGATAGGAAACACTTCCTTGAATTCAGACACTACAAGAATAAACTCAATAGAGGGAAGCTCAACATCAACCTCCAGAACATGAGCCAAAAATGCCAAACACCCCTGCCCCACTAGTTTCCTAGCCCGCACGAAAGATATGACCTTAGTTGGCTTAAGCTTGTACACCCCTTCAAACTCTAACTTTTCCCTACCTGGGATCTTCTAGAGTCACAGACTTAGCATTATAATTAAGCACAACATAATAGGGGGACAACCAAGTCATGCCTAAGATTATATCTAAGTCAATCATATCCAAGATAACCAAATCAACCCAAGCCTAAAAACCCATAAACAAGATAAGACAAGTATGATAGACATGGGTGACTATGACAGACTCTCCAACTAGGGTAGAAACATGGATGGGGGCATCAAGTACATCGCAAACCGCATCAAATTCCAAGGCAAACTGAGCTGACATATATGAATAAGTAGAACCCTGATCAAACAAAACACTACATTAGACACCTAGCCCTCGGTCTTTCCTGGAAAGGCATAAAACGGAGCCCTGTCATCTTGACGGGCAACCTCCTTGCTTGGCTGTACTGCTCCTTTACCTACATTACCATTTCCCCTGCCTCCACGGCCTTGCTGATTTCCTCCTCATATGTCCAGGTTCTCCATAATTGTAACACACTTAATAACTTAACCAAGTAAGTATCACTGCTATTGTAGTAGTCGTATCATGACCTTCTTTGAGATACACTCAATTTAGGAAATTGCCGTAGAGATTCTAACTTCAATTGTCGCAACATAATTTCATCATTTACTAAGCAACCCATACATGTTATGACAATAATACTAAATGCATTTTCCAAAGTAATGGTGTTTGTTATCCAGCTGTCCCTTACAAAACTTCTTGAATGTTATCACCTATAAGCTCGAATTTGCAAATCTGACCTTAATCCCTTCACAAAATGATGAATTTGCTCTTTTAGACTGAAGCAAAATGAAGTACCATATTTGGATAAAACACAAACTTTTGCCTTAATGGCTGCAACAAATGTATTATGTTGCTCTATATTCAGGAACTCATCTCTCCTTCTATCCCTCAAAGTTCAGGGTATATACTTCTCCATAAAGAAAGCTATAAAATGTTTCCCAAGTCATGAGTAGTGCATTTACTAGTCAGCACTCAACATGAGACCACCACCACATTTTGGTGTCTCCCTTGAACCGGTATATCATAAACTCAACCCCAAATCACTCTACCTTATCCATCTTATGAAGCAGTTCATGACAATCAACAAGAAAATCATAAGAATCTTCAGATTCAGTACCCATGAAGAATGAAGGTTTCAACCTTAAGAACCTAATAAAACCCTCATGTTTGTTAATAGTCATTACATGCCCACATCGAATCGGGGAAACATGTTTATTTGGGAGGACGCATCCTTTCTGCTAGTGTTGGTATTACCACTTCTGTTGCTCTAGTTCTGACCATAGAGTGAAGGAGGAAATATATCAATTTGTATCACCTAAATACCAATTGAATTCAAGTAATAGCACAAAGACAGAAAAAAATGAGTTTTCCTAAAGTCCTATAGCTTCTCGAAGAAAAGTACAAACATCTCTGTACTGTTCCGCAAGACTCTACTAGACTCGTTTTGGTACAATGAGATCAACAAACCTAGAGCTCTGATACCAACTTTGTCACTAGCTAGACCGTCGTGATTGGCACCCACACTATCCTTTTGGTGGGAGAACCATTACTACAATCCAACTAAGCAACTTAACGAAAACTAGAACATTTAAAGATACGAAAGCACGTTTAAATGTCTAAGAAAAATGGAGTTCCCATAAACTTCGAAAGTTAAACAAATCAACTACCAAACATTTGCGGAAAACAACTACTAAAACCTAAAAGTCAATGTACCAAAACTCTAACAATCAACAAGTCTAAGGAAAAAAGGTGCAACCCCGTAAACTAAAACATAACAGCCTAATAGATAGTCTGAATCCGAAAAGAATGCACTAAACAAAAGAGAACCCATGGTAGCCTGGAAGAACTGGCTCACCCTTGAATTCGATTTCGATCATTGATCTCCTAAATGAGGTCTGTCAGTAGCCGCCTGAAGATGCCATGTACTCAACAAAGAAAGAGCAAGTGCAGTATCAGTACACAACCACAGTGTACTGGTAGGATCACGCGGCTACTCCCATAAGCACAATATACAATGAACAATCACAACACATTAAGTACACATATACATAATACATTCCACTTATCATTTCAGAGCAATATACAGTCTTCAATTATCAATGACAAGTAGACACAACAAAACAATCACAAGTAGTTCTCTCATGGAACCCATACCCAAACTGTTAATGTGTCAGAACGTGACATCTGATCCAAAGTATGTAACGGAACGTGACACCTGGTCCAATATACGTGTCGGAACGTGACACCCGATCCAATAGATATGTCGAAACGTGACACCCGATCCAGTCAGCACAACCACAATCACAATCACACCCATAATAAACAATACTCATAGTCATACAATCAAGTAACGAGTTCGTGGCATGTAATCAATCATGTACATATACTCATTGCATTAGATTCAGTTTACATTCCTTATTCTCATACATGCATGCATACAATGATGCAATTACCGGCATATATCACACAAACAGGAAATCAAACCATCACCTACCTCGAAACCAAGCTTGAATCCTCATAAGAGACTTGTGCCTTCCCTTTCCGATTTTTTTCCGCTTGTTCTTGGTCTACACACGAGTAATTTAACGCAAGGATTAATAATTAAGGTCTAATTTACCCGAATTATACCAAACCCAATAACCCAAGACCAAACCCATGATCCTAAAGTGCAGCTAAGGCTTTTCCCACAATTAACTTCAGGCCAAAACCCTCCCCGATGATAATTACCCATGAATCTAAGTTCTACGGATCAAAAAATGGATTAGGGGAGTAAAATCCTTACCATTAGCACCAAAAGTCATGGAAAGCTGTCAAGAACTCGTCCTAAATAGTCTTCTAACTCTTAAGAACAAAATTTGCAGAAAAATAACGAAATTGGGGTTTTTCCCCGACTTAAGTCGCGACTGGCACGCTACAGCGGACCCCAACCCGCTACAGTGGCCCTGCCCTGGCGGCTTACACGGAGAAAGAACCTCGGAATTTGAGTTTCAAGCCCCCATTTCACAATACACCTTCAATCCTTGACGTTCAAAAACTACTCTTTCACGCCAAGATCAGTTTCGGGAGTTCTACTCGCTCGAAATTCGATTACGTAAAGTAGTACGGGCACCTTAACGTCTTAGCTATCCACTCATGTGATCAAATTCATATATGGATCCCCCATTCATTACCAGATTTCCCTAGACCATAGCTGACTCATATTTCGTTCAAATCTGGACTAGGCAACAATTTTCCAAGTCACTACTCAAAAGTTTTCTGGCCCAAATTCTTTCCCCATTGACTTTTTCATAACGACGGGAACAGGTCGTTACAGGTACGGTGAGAGGAAGTGATGGAGTGGAGTAAGAAAAATATTTTACATTTTATTTTATAAAAAAATATTATTTTTTGGGATAATATTTTTTTAATCTTTAATTTTAAGTAATCTTGATAAGTTATTTAATTTTTGTCAAGGTGAAATGTTAATTTGTTCATATGGAGTGTGATGAGACAGTTTTTTTAAATGAAAGAGAGAGTGTATTACACACACCATGATGAGAGTGTTATAAAAGACAGAAGTGTGTTTCTCAAATTATTAAGTGATAGTCTAGGTATGAAACTCACACTTTCAATATTTTAGGTCTGAAACTAAAAAAAAATGGATAGTGTAAGTGTGTTTTTGACACTTATCCCTATAAAATAAGTATTCCTTCTTTTAAAAAAAGAGAAGGATGAATTATTTACATTTCATTTGATGGTCAATTAAGTTAGTTTTTTTTTCAAAATATAAAACATGTCTTTATCACCCCCTAAAAGAAAATTGTATCTTATAAATTGAAGCACTTATGGTAACATTTTAAAGTTTTAACCTAAGTATTCATCATATTTCTTCTTTTTTGGTATGTTTTAATTTATAAGAAAATGGTCTTAAAAATAGTTGTTAATTTGTTATGATGGCGCGAAGGGCGAACATGTAGGTTCAAATTTGACGTTGGACGCTGTGATAGTGCCAAAGAGAAAGTAAAAGGTTGAATTGGAAGTTGAAAGGGGGTAGCTCTAGAAAATCTCAAGAGACGTTAGTTGGAAGTTGAAACACCTTAATTAGTCTCACTCTATATATACATAACTTCATTCATGCCACAAATTAACAACTACATTTGTTATAGCAAGAAAAACTATTAATTTTAATGAACTTGATAAAAGTTGGACCTACTGGAGGAAAAGAAAAGGAAGGAACTGTTTGGGATGAAATGGGAAAAGGTGAAATTGCCAAGATTTTTGTTTTATAGAAACACTAATAGTGGTTTTAAATATTTACGTTTTTCTTTTGTAGAAACACTAATAATTGTTTATATTTTGATTAATGAAGGTTGTGTTGGATTATCCATCAGAGTTTCTTACTGAGATAAGAGGTTCTTATGATGTCGAAACGAGTAGGTACATATATTTGTGATCAATAACATTTGGCACCAACAATTATAATAGCTATGGACCATCTGGCATATTAAAGACCACTGGTAATTTGAAATTGAAAGAGTTCAACTTTTAGGAAATGACCGTTCTTTGGGTGGATTTTATGGCACCAAACATGCTAATTACATTGAGAGTATTGGTGTATATCTCAAGACTATCACATCATCCATGATCAACCCACCCAAAAATTCTCAAGTGAAGGTGAAAAACGAAGAAGATTAACCTGATAATTTGGCATCATTTGGTTTTGTGTTGCAGTTTTATTTCTAGTTTTTGTCATTATATATATATATATATATATATGATACGTTTATTTTCTGTCCGTCTATCTTTATGCTTTTCATGCATATTTATGGTATTTTTGTAAAAGAAAACCCTTATCATTTGGCCACAAGTGCATATCTCGAAGAATTTTTTCTTTTTACTATTTTTGGTCTTTATTATCAGTTCCAAGCTTGGACTAGTTTCTTATTACTCCCCCTATTTATAATTACTTGTATATTTTTTTCTTTTCTAGTTATCCCTAATTACTTATCTATTTTGACAAATCAAGAAAGGACAAAAAAAAAATCTATTATACCCTCAATTTATTACTTTGGGAAATGTTGAACTTCTTGAATATCTTAAATTTTTAATTTATCCACTTCATAATTAATAGGGGTAAAATAGTAAACTTAGTATGTCAATTATTGTTTTCTTAATAAGTGTGACAATTCAAAAATTGACAAGTAATTAGGGACAGAGGGAGTATGTAACAAAAGGTAGTGTTTCACAATATACATTAACTATACTTTCTTAAAATAGAAAATACAGTTGGAATTTCGATGATAAAAGATTCAATCACAATATCACTTTCCTTTTCATTTTTGATTTTGAAGGAAATAAAATTACCCAAGTAAAAATATATGCACAAGTGAAAGATCCAACAATGGTTATACAGATAAACCTTATTAATATACAAATAGGAGTTAGGAGGCTTTATTAACTCAATAACTTTTGTATTCTTGCACTTGAGTATATCATTCTACATTCAATGTATCTCTCACTACAATGAATGTAGCTCACTATTAATTGAAAATATGTAATAATGGACCCCTATTTATAATACTTACAACAAAAGTAAACTAAGGCTTCATTTGTTTGCACTTAATGGAGGTCTGAATCTTAATCATTCAGATTCAGCCCATTAAGTGTGTTTGGTTTTTAGGTCTAAATTTGAATGATTCAGATTCAGCCCATTAAGTCCATTTGTTTCTTTTCTCAAAAAGCTTCTTAATAAACCTGAAAAGGTTAGAACGGATCAGATCTGCAGGAAAGTCTTAACACCATTCAGACTTATTTAATAAGCTATAAAATAATATTGTATCAGCTCTCTCCATCTTTGCGTGACTTTTTATCTCACAACTACAAGCTTTCTTCTTCTCTTTTCTCAATCAAACCAATTTTTTCCTCTTGAACTGGTAAGTTTTCATAATCTTTACAAGTATTTTTTTTATATTAATAATTTTTTTAGGGTGTATTAATGTCTGTCAAGAACACTTGTTGCAATAATATATTTAGTGTATTGATGTTCATCAAGGTTTTTGAGTGAAAAAAAAATCTATTAATAATTAAAAATAATACTCCCTCCGTCCCATTTTATATGATGTACTTTGATTTGGCACAAACTTTAAGAAAAATGGAAAGACTTTTAAAACTTGTGGTCCAAAATGAATGATAGAAATTTGTGTGGTTGTAAATCATTTCATTAAGGGTAAAAAAGACATTTTATAGGCAAATTGTTACTTAAAATAGAAATGTGTCATTCTTTTTGGAACTGACTAAAAAGGAAAGTGAGTCATATAAATTGGGACAGAGGGAGTAACTATGTATACATATTTGAGGTCTCTTATTAGTAATTTTCTCTTAGGCCAATAATTTTATTGAGACTCTTTGATCATACAAACCTGCTTGGTAGATAACACTAATATGTTATTGTTGTTGAACTAGTTAGTGACAAAAATAATGAAGCTCCTAATAATTCTCCACTCCCAATCTTCAGTTTCAGCTGGAAAAAAAAAGTTTTGAAGAAGAAAAAAAACTTATTCATATGAATTGGAAATTGATGAGAAGATGATTACTACTCTGGAGTTATTGATTAAAAATAGTGCACCTACATTTGAAGAATATATGGAAAAATTAGATGGACTCGGATGGGAAGAGTCATTATACAGTACATGTGTTAGTATATTTTGTGAAAGTCTCCGCTACAAAAAAGAAATATTGACGTTAGAGGTTCACAAGTTAGAGAATTGAATTAAGGTTATTGGAAAAAAAAAATATAAGAATTGTTTAGTTTTTTCTAATTAGCCAAAATATATTTTAGGCGTTGATAATGTGATACCTTATTTATTATTTTTTGACTAGTATCTATCATACTTATTGAACTTTTTGATATTATATTGTGCCTATAAAAAAATTTTACTCGTGATTTTTTATATGTTATTCTTGTTGATTATGATATTTTTTTAATCAAAAAGTAATATTTTTTAGTGAAATGAATTTTTTATAACATTATATTAATATAATGTTTGATTTCATATGCACATTCAGATATTGAAAACAAATAATAATCATTCAGTGTTTAGATTTGGAGATAACATCTTAATATTCAGATGTGTATTCAGATCTAGATACCTAGCTCTTAATGCAAATCTTAATATTCAAACGTGTAATCAGATTCAGAGGTCTTAATCTTAATGAAAACAAATGAGGCCTAAGACTAGGAACCTACCTAACTAACAAATCCTAATTAAACATAAATAAATAAATATCATAAATGACAAATTCTAAACTATTAAGTAATCCTAAACTACTTAGGAATCTTACTCTTGGTTTATTTCTTACAGATTTGACTCGGATTCATTCACCTGCAGATCAGGTTGACCCTCTTTTAATTGGGTCTGCATTTATAAAAGAGAACGAGTAACAAATGTCCTTAAACTATGTGAAAGGAACAAAAATGCCCTCCGCTTATAGTTTGGCTAAAAAATGTCCTTACCGTCAATACTTTGGTTCAAAAATGTCCTTAAACTATGTGGAAGGAAAAAAAATGTCCTCTGCTTATAGTTTGGCTAAAAAAATGTCCTTACCATCAATACTTTGGTTCAAAAATGCCCTTAAACTATGTGGAAGGAAAAAAAATGTCCTCCGTTTGTAGTTTGGTCCAAAAATGCTCTTGCCGTCAATACTTTGGTCCAAAAATACTCTTATTGTTATTTAATGAGTAAAAAATGCTCATATTCCAAATAAATATATTATTATTTTCTCTTTAACACATTTTTTTTTCTAACTATATTTTCTTTTTAAAATTAGCAAATGTTTATCTTACTGCAATTCAGAAGAAAAAAAATGAAAATATTTCTTATTTTATTATCATTATTTTTTATCGTTATATAAATATAAATTAATGATGGATATACTATGATCTTATATATATGACATATATTATCTGTCGAAAAGGTACATGAAGTTATTTTATTTTAATTGATAAGATGAGATTAAGAAGAAAAAAATAATTCCTACATTTTCATTAATTAAAGTGATTTTAGAAGAAAGAAAACAAGAATATTGTTCTTTAATAATATTTTAATTAGGAAGAAGATGTGTTTAAAAAGAAAATATATATATATTTATTCGGAATATGGCATTTTTGACCCATTTGTAAGTATAGGGGCATTTCTGGACCAAAGTATTGACTATAGGGCATTTTTGAGTCAAAGTATTGACGGTAAGGACATTTTTGAGCCAAACTATAAATAGAGACATTTTTGTTCCTTTCACATAGTTTAAGGATATTTTTGTCCCTTTTCCCTTTATAAAATAAAAAAAATAAAAAAAGGTATAATACATAAATATGTCTTTAACTTGGCTTCAGTTGACAAATATGCCCTCCAATTTTGAATATGCACACCAAGACACTTAAACTTGTATGTAATTGAACAAGTAGACACATATATCATATGTAACATAATACACGTAGGACACCACGTAGAACTCATGTGTCTATTTGTTCAATTTTATACAAGTTAAAATGTCGACTACATACCTAAAATTGAGGAGCATAAACATAATTTAAATCAAGTTAAAATGCACGTTTGTGTATTATCACTCAAAAGGTTGGATTTTTCGACCATTATGAATTTGGTGAGTAGAGTCAAAGTTTTGTAATTTTTGTATTAGAAAACATAGTTTTTTAATTTATTTATTTTTTGGGTTAGGATATTACTTATTAGAAAACATAGTAAAGTGATTTTAGTTAGGGAAAAAAAATTATTGGCTGACAATTCGTCCACGAGGCCAATGTTGCATATTGGTCAGCTCACCATTCATCCTACTTACCATTCTACAATCCTCCATTCTTCACATGTCTTTACTTTCTTGTGTCCTTCTATATAAACAACAAGTTGTTATCTACTTCTTTGCATAGCTAACACATCAATCATGGAGATGAAAGGGAACTCAAATGATGTTCTTCACATAGTTATGTTCCCTTTTTTTGCATTTGGACATATTAGTCCATTTGTTCAGCTTTCTAACAAGCTCTCCTTTCATGGTGTTAAAGTTTCATTTTTCACAGCATCTGGCAATGCAAGTAGAGTGAAATCTATGTTGAATTCTGCTCCAACTACTTGTATTGTCCCTCTCACTCTTCCACAAGTTGAAGGTCTACCTCCTGGTGCTGAAAGTACTGCTGAATTGACACCAATAACTGCTGAACTTCTCAAAGTTGCTTTAGACCAAATGCAACCACAAATCAAGTCTTTACTTTCTAATCTCAAACCCCATTTTGTTCTTTTTGATTTTGCTCAAGATTGGCTCCCTAAAATGGCTGATGAATTAGGGATCAAATCTGTTTATTACTCTGTTTTTGTTGCACTTTCTACTGCTTTTCTTACTTGCCCTGCCAGAGTCCCTCAACCCAAAAATTATCCGTCTCTTGAAGACATGAAAAAACCTCCACCTGGATTTCCTCACACCTCTGTAACCTCAGTCAAAACCTTTGAAGCTCAAGATTTTCTATACATTTTCAAGAGCTTCCATGGAGGTCCTACAGTATACGACCGCGTACTCTCAGGTCTTAAGGGGTGCTCTGCTATACTAGCGAAAACTTGTTCTCAAATGGAAGGACCTTATATCGAATACGTAAAATCACAATTCAAAAAACCTGTTTTTCTAGTTGGACCAGTAGTACCCGATCCACCTTCAGGGGAATTAGAAGAGAGATGGGGTAATTGGCTAAACAAATTTGAATCAGGAACAGTTATTTACTCTTCTTTTGGAAGCGAAACATTCTTGACTGATGATCAGATAAAAGAACTAGCTTTAGGTTTGGAAGAAACAGGGCTGCCTTTCTTTCTTGTCTTGAATTTTCCAGCCAATATTGATGTTTCAGCTGAACTAAACAGAGTTTTACCAAAAGGGTTTATGGAGAGAGTGAAAGAAAGGGGAATTGTTCATTCAGGTTGGGTGCAGCAACAACACATACTTGCACATTCTAGTGTTGGTTGTTATGTATGTCATGCAGGATTCAGTTCAGTAATAGAGGCATTAGTGAATGATTGTCAAGTTGTTATGTTGCCACAGAAAGGTGATCAGTTCTTGAATGCAAAGCTGGTGAGTGGGGATATGAAAGCTGGGGTGGAGGTGAATAGGAGAGATGAAGATGGTTATTTTGGTAAACAAGATATTAAGGAAGCTGTGGAGATGGTGATGATGGAGGTTGATAAGGAGCCAGGTAAATTTTTTAGGGAAAATCAGAAGAAATGGAAGGAGTTTCTGTTGAATACGGATATACAATGCAAGTTTATTGAGGATTTAGTTTATGAAATGAAGGCCATGGTTAAGATCTCAAGTAACTAGCTTAGCTATGTGTCACTTTCGGGATTTTAATTACTAAGATCTGAATGATAAAGATTCAGATCTTGAAAATAACTAAAATTTGAATGATTATGAATAAGAACTTTATTAAGTATGAACGAATGAGGCTTGCGTATAGTTTGCATTATTATGATCAATAAGTGTTTCTCAATGTACCCATTTTTGGTATTTTTCTCTTTCATCAGCAATTTATCATGATGTCAACTTCTGTCAATCGGACCACTTTGAAATAAAATTATCATAATTACTAAAGAAAGGGATGTTTTAAAGTGTAAAATTGAATTATTACTTTATATTTGTATCAAATTAAAATGTTAGTTATAAAAGATATTTAATAAATTAAATATTAAATAGCAGTGAGAAGTTGGTAAGTTGAAAAACAATTAGGTCCATTGAAATAAAGTGAGGCACAACATTAATGCTTCAACGTGCAGGGGACCAATTGAACAATTAATACGACATTTTAAAAAACAATTCCATTTTAAGTTTTTTTACCCGCATTGAAGCCCTGATTGGATCGCACACTACAGAACTCATGAGGAATGACGATCTAACAGAATTTTCTCCATGCTTTAGACCTAAATTCACAGAGACTTTTTTATTTTAAAACTAAAAATTCATTTAACTATTTAAATAGGATTATCCAGACCATTTTAATTGACGTAATCGAATTTTACAGTAGCTCAAGTGTTGCAACTGTTTCATTTTTTTTGTTTGGTATAAGAGATTTTGAATAATGAGAGAAAAGGTTTTAAAATGAGGAGAAAAAAAGAGAAATGATAAATGGTTATCAAGGTCACATTCATTTTTTCGTTCACTTTTTACCCAAAAACTTTTTCCAAATTATCATGAAGAGCGCTAAGTCAAAAGTGGAAAGACCTCAAAAGTTGAATTACTAAAATGTGACTAAAAACCTTATTGGCCAACTTATTCTTAGGGGGGAAAATATTTTATTAAAAAATTGTTTTTTAATACATTGAACCTGAACGTGCAGAATTCTTTCATCTACCTATAGGCTATAGTTATTGAAGGAGTACATTTGCTTAGTAATTAAAATTATTTATTTCCTTGTTTTTTGCTTCTTTCATCTTCCCCATTAATAGCAATCCCCATCTGTATTCTTTATTTCTTTCATCTTCCGCATCAATAATAATAGTATTACTCTATTGTCTAACAATAGTTGTTAAATCGTACATCAACTTAAATACAAGTAAGATGTAACTAACTTGACTAATTCTAAGGAACTAATCTAACAACTTAATATGTAACTAACTTGACTAACTCTAAGGAACTACTTTAACAATTTAATCTAATCTTGTGGAAAAGATTGGACCAAACGATTTGAACTAAATCTACCTGATAACTATTGAAATTTGCCTATAATCGATCACATCCCGAGAATTCCTCTTTATATTGTTATTTCCTTAATGTTTGATTGTGTTGTAGCTGATAATTGCAAACCAAAACCCCCCATCTGACATTCGTTGTCACCCCCTTAGACTTGTTTACATGTCTTTTTTGATAATTTCTATTCCTATAACTAATTAGACCACATTTGTACATCATAACTGAATTTGAACACGTACCGCTCCTTGTGGTTAGACTCCAACCTTTCGTTGGGTTTTATATTAGTTAACGATCGTTTGCACCTAGAATTGGATGAGATGTGCTTGAAACGTTAATCAAGCGACATTGTCACTGGTGGTAGCAGGTACAACCATGTTTTTGAAGAGGAGAGAAAGAAAAAAAAATGGATCGGACTCGTGAGAGTTTTAGAGGGGCTCTGAAACCATAAAGAGATTGAGAATCAAAGCAAACTTGAATGATCCTATTCAATCGTAACATCAACTTAAATACAAGTAAGATGTAACTAACTTGACTAATTCTAATGAACTACTCTAACAACTTAATATGTAACTAACTTGACTAACTCTAAGGAACTACTTTAACAACTTAATCTACTCTTGTGAAAAAGATTGGATCAAACGATTTGAACTAAATCTACCTCTAACAACCTAATAACCATTGATAACTTAATCTGCAAGTATCTCAATAGACAGTTGACAAACACCTTAAGAAACAATAAATAATAGGATAATATTATTATATTACCCTTTGAATATATTAGATTTAATGATTTGCAAAATGTATGAATAGTATTTAATAGCATGGTAAAGTAGACACTAAAAGATTAATTATCTCTTGATTTTTCAAAGGCATAATACATATATTGGACCCTAAACTTGGCTTCAAATTTTAACTTTGACCTCCAACTTTCATAGTGCACAAATAGGCACTTTAACTTGTATAAAATAGAACAAATAGACACACATGTCCTACATGGCATCCTACATGTCATTTTTTGTCCTACGTGGTGTCCTACGTGTATTGTGCCATGTAGGACTCGTGTGTTTACTTGTTCTACTTTATACAAGTTAAAGTGCCTATTTGTGCACTATGAAAGTTGGAGGTCAAAGTTAAAATTTGAAGCCAAGTTTAGTGTCCAATATATGTATTATGCCTTTTTCAAAATTGACAAATATTATTTGACAACTATTTTTAGTCTAATGGACCAATAAAGATGGACGGAGGAAGTATTACACAATATTTTCACATTCCTTAATAGATCTATACAAAGCATTATTAAAAATATATATATATGCAAAGCATTATTAAAAGTCACATGATTTATTTTCAAGGTTGTGGCCCAAATAAGCATATATGCTAAAATCAAACTGGTCTTTACTAGTACATCTTCTATTAAAGAAGAATGGGAGTTTAGTTCCTCTGTCCTCGTCCTTGATGCTTTATGAGCACCTGAAACCAGAGTCCAGCTTAATTCATGTATATATTACACCAGCTAAGCCACACAAGGGACATGAATCATCTACTTTTCAAAAGAAAAAACTTTGCAAGTTTAAAATAGTGCCTGTGATGGTCCTTCAAAAGTAAATTTTGATTTGTATGTGGCCAAGATGTTAGACTGCAACGATCACGGGGAATCCTACTGATTCTGGAACTCTGCCAGCTGTTTGCGGAATTGAGCTATTGATGAAACATAAAAAAGAAATTAATTGTGTGCATCTACTGTCTACACAATTACAGTAACTTTTAATATCCATCTACTGCTTAAATAAATACAACTTCCTACTTTAAAAAAAAGTGGTTTATAGCCGTACGTACAACTTCTAAATGTTGGGTATGTAGCAAGAGTTAATGGGAAATGGAGGGAAGATGAAAGAGGAACTTGAAAAAGTTGGGAACTTGAAAAGTTGAGAACTTGAAAAGTCCTTTTATGCTTTATTGAAAAGACATTTGTCCCTCATCGGTGGTAGAAAGAAAAATAGGAGAGTTTAAATATAGAAACACTCCTATTAATTGTTAAAAGGGTTGGAAAGAGGGACCCCACTCGCGCCGTCATCGTCGTCGCTCGGCTTAGGATTCGGAAAAATGATCGAGAGATTATTTTTTGGACAAAGTTTGTTTTAATTATTTTAGTTAATTAATTATTTTATTTAATTAAATTAAATGGCCAACGTTTTAATTAGTTAATTAACCGATTCAATTAATTAGTTATTTGACCCGACCCAACTCGGATCCACACGCGACCCATTTTATTTAAATCTTTCCCATTTTTATTTAAATTTCCCGCCATTGGAAGTGACTGTTCTGAAAGGTTGCAACTTTCAGAAACAGCCATGACCGTTTGAAAGGTTGCAAACTTTCATGAATGGTCGTGTGAATTCTGAAAGGATTGCAACCTTTCGGAATCAGTTCCTCTTGCCTATATATACATTGATTCCTCAGACTTATTCCTTACGAATTTTTCTGATTTCTACTTCTTCTTCTGCACAAAATTTCTTTCTGTACTTTACTGCTGTTGAGTGGTTCGCTGACACCAGAGTTTTGGGTATCAATACACTGGTGATTGAGATCATTCTATCCTGGGAGGACATATTCCAAATCAAAACCTCGGATACTAGAGGGGAATAATTTACCTTAAGGGGACACTGTGCATTCAGTGGGCTTGATTTTTTTTTATTCTGTTTTTTCCAGATTGTGGTACGTTTTTACAGATTTTAGTTTTGTCAATTAATTTCTGTTCATCTATTCTTACTGGTTTATTAAACTTTGGTTACTTCGTGCTTCTGCAAAGTTTATTGAAATCAGTAATTCTTGTTTTTAAACACAGATTATTAACAATCTTAAGGAAATTATTTTATACTTTTTAATCTGTGTTTCTGGTGGAGAGAAAAACCTTCGTGGTTTTATACTCCTGTTAAGTTTGCAACTTAAGTTATTGCTTACTGAGTCATTTGTATCAATTTATGTTTGTTACAGATTTTGAAATGGCTAATGACAATGTTACGGTGGCTGTTGCTGCACCAACCCGAACTGTTGTCCCACCAGCAGAGAAACCGGAAAAATTCTCTGGTGTGAATTTCAAAGGATGGCAGCAACGGATATTTTTCTGGCTTACCACTCTTGGTCTGCAGAAATTTACCTATGAAGTAACTCCAGTGCCTGCTGTTGAAATGCCAGACATAAAAAATCATGATTATTGAAGCATGGAAACATGCAGACTTCCTATGTAAGGGTTACATTTTGAGTGCTTTAGAGGATGACTTATATAATTTCTATAGTGCAATGACAACTTCGACATCATTGTGGGATGCACTTGAGAAGAAATATAAGACAGACGATGCATGCTTGAAAAAGTTTGTGGTCGCAAAGTTTTTAGACTATAAAATGTCAGATAGTAAAACTATAGGATCACAAGTGCAGAAACTTCAACTTATTTTCCATGATCTGATTGCTAAAGATATGGTAGTAAATGAAGCGTTTCAAGTGGCTGCAATGATCGAGAAGTTACCTCCTTCGTGGAACGACTTCAAGAATTATTTAAAGCACAAACGTAAGGAAATGAAGCTTGAAGATCTTGTGATTCGGCTCAAGATTGAGGAAGATAACAAAACCGCCGAAAAGAAGTCTCGTAAGAGTTCAACAGTAATTGGAGTTAATATTGTTGAAGAAGCTCCTATCAAAGACAAGAAGAGAAAGAAGTCCAACGGACAGAAGTCAGAACAGGCAAAGAAAAAGTTCAAGGGCAACTGTTACAATTGTGGTAAAGCTGGTCATAAGTCTTCTTACTGTCGTGCTCCAAGAAAGGACAAAGACAAAGACAAAGGCAAAGGCAAAAGCCAAGCAAACATCGTGGAAGAGATGGAAGATGCAGATGACCTTTGTGCTATGATCTCGGAGTGCAACTTAGTTGGAAATCCCAAGAAGTGGTTTCTCGACTCAGGTGCCACTCAACATATTTGCTCTGCGAAAGAAGTCTTTGCAACATACACTCCTGCTGAGGTTGATGAAGATTTGTTCATGGGAAACACAGCACAGCAAGGATTGCAGGAACTGGGAAAGTAATGTTGAAGATGACATCCGGCAAGGTGTTGACTCTGAACAACGTTCTGCACGTTCCTACTATTAGGAAGAATTTAGTTTCTGCTGCACTGCTCGTTAAAAACGGGTTTAAATGTGTCCTAGTTAGTGACAAAGCTGTAATAAGTAAGAATGAGATGTACCTCACTGAGGGCCTCTTCAAACTGAATGTAATGGTTATTGACAGTATTAATAAGAATTCTGCTTCTGTTTACTTATTGGAGTCAAATGATTTATGGCATGCCCGTTTGGGACATGTAAATTACAAAGCCTTGCGAAAATTGGTTACTTTAGAAGTATTGCCTGATTTCAAATGCGATAAATCGAAATGCGAAATTTGTGTGGAAAGTAAGTTTGTTAAACATCCTTATAAGTCTGTTGAAAGAAATTCAAAACCTTTAGACTTAATTCACACAGATATATGCGATATGAAGTCGACACCATCTCGTGGTGGGAAAAAGTATTTTATAACTTTTATTGACGATTGCACTCGATTTTGTTATGTATATTTGCTTAATAGTAAGGATGAAGCAATTGATGCATTTAAGCAATACAAAAATGAAGTGGAAAATCAATTGAATCTAAAGATAAAAATGATTCGAAGTGATAGGGGTGGAGAATACGAATCTCCTTTTGC
>NW_006239730.1:28345-61164 GCF_000226075.1 Solanum tuberosum
TTGTCTAGGTATACACCAAAGCTCGACGGTTCAAAGATATCGCATCTACCGATTGACCGAGTATATCTGACATATGTTCACTACGGAAAGTCCAAGGGGAAACCTACTTATCCAGATGCAATTGGTTCTTGCTTGTAAAGTACACACTCGTCCGTGCATTCTTTATATTATAACCATTCCCTATTAATGTGGGGGATTGTTGGGTATGTAGCAAGAGTTAATGGGAAATGGAGGGAAGATGAAAGAGGAACTTGAAAAAGTTGGGGAACTTGAAAAGTTGAGAACTTGAAAAGTCCTCTTATGCTTTATTGAAAAGACATTTGTCCCTCATCGGTGGTGGAAAGAAAAATAGGAGAGTTTAAATATAGAAACACTCCTATTAATTGTTAAAAGGGTTGGAAAGGGGAACCCCCCTCGCGCCGTCGTCGTCGTCGCTTGGCTTCGGCTTTGGATTTGGATTTGGAAAATCGATCGAAAGATTATTTTTTGGACAAAGTTTGTTTTAATTATTTTAGTTAATTAATTATTTAATTAAATTAAATTAAATTAAATGGCCAACGTTTCTGAAAGGTTGCAACTTTCAGAAACATCCTTGACCGTTTGAAAGGTTGCAAACTTTCATGAATGGTTGTGTGGATTCTGAAAGGATTGCAACCTTTCGGAATCAATTCCACTTGCCTATAAATACATTGATTCCTCAGACTTATTCCTTACGAATTTTTTTGATTTCTACTTCTTCTTCTGCACAAAATTTCTTTCTGTACTTTACTGCTGTTGAGTGGTTCGCTGACACCAGAGTTTTGGGTATCAATACACTGGTGATTGAGATCATTCTATCCTGGGGGGACATATTCCAAATCAAACCTCGGATACTAGAGGGGCTTAATTTCTTTAAGGGGACACTGTGCATTCAGTGGGCTTGATCTTTTTTGATTCTGTTTTTTCCAGATTGTGGTACGTTTTTACAGATTTTAGTTTTGTCAATTAATTTCTTTTCATCTATTCTTACTGGTTTATTAAACTTTGGTTACTTCGTGTTTCTGCAAAGTTTATTGAAATCAGTAATTCTTGTTTTTAAACACAGATTATTAACACTAATGTCCGCTTTAAATACAAGAACCTTTATTATACCGTATGAACAAAAGATACTACTTCAGTTATAATAATTTCACTAAAAACAGAAGTCTTTTTTGTTGTTGTCAATTTCAGTGCTGAAGGGATTTCCGATTTCGATTACTTGTGTCGGTAGGTAAATATTGCTTTATTGCTAAACCAATATTGATCGGAGCAAGCTCTACCCAGTTGGCCCAACCACATATTTGACATCCTAAAGGTTTTGAAGAATAAAGGCTTAAGTCATTTAGCGCCACCTAAAATTGGCCACATATTTCATTTAGACATCTCAAATATAACATGTACCTATTGAACACTTACATTATTCAAAATGAGTATCTATTAAACATTTTTTGCTAATATGGCATGGAAAGTGTATAACACATATCCAGTGCGCGTGAAAAGTATAATTAGCTATTTCTTCTTATATCTTCCTCTTCCTCCATAACTCCTTCCAACGCCTTCACCATTTCCGCCGCCGCCGCCACAATCATCACCATCCACCCTTCTTTTTCGTAGATTCTTCAACCATCTCACCCTCTTCCTCACTTGAGTGGGGCATCAGGCATGTAATTCATTTTGACCAATCTCATCTTTTCCTTTAGAAAGTACTTTGTCATTTCTTTATGTATTTTGCCTCCGCTTATCTTTACAAAGTAATCAATCAAACTTTTGATGGAACCAACTCAAGACTCAATCCATTTTAATACGTCCAAGTTGACTCAACCAGTCAATTTTACACTTGTGTTGATATGTAAGGTGAGTAAGACAAGATCTTCTAGCATTCACTTTTTTTTTTATAACAGGCACCTGAGCTTGAATGTTTAGGATGTGCATGAGATCGAGTTGGAGGGCAATTTTATTACTCTCTCTGTAGGAAATGCTTAGCCTACTGTCCTTTAGGATTATTCCAAAATATTGTCCACTTTTCACAAATTAGAAAATTTTCATGCATTTTGAAAATCCTCTTTTACTTTTTCAATGGAATCTTCTAACCTTTATGCCTTTTCGACCCCACACACAAAATCTAGTATTCTGAACAAATATTAACCAGTTCGCATCCTCAACACCACCCTTAATTCCAGGAGAGGCTCAACGTAGTTGGAGGTCTAAAGCGGAATTATAATTCGAGGTCTAAAATATAAACAAATTTCGTATACATATTTATTCAAATTTTATTTTTATAAGTAATAAGTTGACAAATATTGAATAAAGATAAGAGTTAGAACCATAGAATCTCATGAAGTTGATGACTTGGTATATCCCATTTTAATATGCTTGTTGTAATGCGTGAAGCTAAAATTTAAAAACAAATAAAAAAGAATTTGTAATTCACTTTGTTCAACGCTTTTCATTATTAATTTTTATTTTTAACAAAGTACAAAAGATGTTAAAGCGGGTAAAATAATATATTTTAAAAATATTATACTTTTAATCATAAATAATCAATTTTTTCTATAAATATTTTAACACATAATTTATTCTTGATAAAAATTTAGGGGCCCCAAAATTGGGGGCCCTAAGGCATAAGCCTTATTTTACAAAGCATAGAGCCGCCCCTGCATAATACTGAGCTGAAATAAAGGGAACAAGCAAATTGAGACAATACTGGTGTTTACATGCAATGGGCTTTTTACAAGTTCAGATTCCCAGGAATTTGTTTAAAGAGAAGCAGGATATATTCCTTTACCATACTCGATATATAGTATTTCGTTAAACAATTGACCCAATTTTAGCATCTGACCTGAATGATAATGACAATGAAGAATCCACTGGCATAGAAGTTTGATGGTGATCAGGAGGGAGCAATGACCATAAAACTGTGAAAAATTTAAATGCATAACATTGAATATGATGGTCTCAAAAACTTAGAAAACAGAACCCACAAATGTCCAGATGGGGTTATATTCAACAAGAACAAGTCCCATTAGATGTTAGAGCTATCCAGAAATGTGTATAAATTATATATATACTACTAAAAAAATTGTAAACAGAGACCTAAAAAAGAGACCTCAAAAATAGGTCGCTAAAAAGAGACCTCATAAGGTCGATATTCCACTCAATATTTTTTTGATTTCTTTTTAAAAAGAAAGTGACCTCACGAGGTCGGTTAAATGAAAAAAAAAATCGCCAAACAATAATAGTGACCTCATGAGGTTGATATTAAATTCCGGGAAAATATAGGGACCTCATGAGGTCTCCAAAGATTTTAAAAAATAAAAAATATATTACAAAAAGAGACCTCGTGAGGTCTCTTATTTTAATCAAAGCAGTTAAATAATAATTTATTAAAAGAGGCCCATTTTTAATTAAAATAGACCACTTATTAGTCCATTTTAAATAAAAATAGGCCACGACCTCTGTAGTTTCTCAAAGGGAAAATTGTATATATTAATAAACTATTAATTCAAATTAAATGCTATAAATATACTTTGATTTAATTGTACCCTATAGCAAACTATTGCTATTTTCGCCACTCTCTCTGGTGGAATCTCGCTCGCCACTCTCGTTTGGGGGCAGTTTCGCTTGCCCTCTCTCGCTTTTATACAAACACAAATGTATAAAATGTATTTGTGTTTGTATAAAGCGAGAGAAAATTGTATATATACATATATTTTCGTTCCCCTCTCCCAGATCTCGCTCGCCATCCTCGCCTCTCTCGCTTATACAAACAGAAACGAAATGTATAAATTGCGCTTCTGTTTATATAAAGCGAGAGAAATTATATATACACATGCAAATACATATATCTTCATCCTATACACTTATAATTATACAATACAAATATTTTCTTGCCCAGTTTTCTTTTGCCTTTCTCTCTTTCTCGTTTTATACATACACAAATTATACAATTGATCTTTTGTATACAACAGTTTTCTTTTGTATATGTATAGTGAATTATACATATATATGTTTTGTATATGTATAGAGAATTATACAACTGCTTTCTTTGTATATGTATAGAGAATTATACAACTGCTTTCTTTGTATATGTATAGAGAATTATACAACTGCTTTCTTTGTATATGTATAGAGAATTATACAACTGCTTTCTTTGTATATGTATAGAGAATTATACAACTGCTTTCTTTGTATATGTATAGAGAATTATACAACTGCTTTCTTTGTATATGTATAGAGAATTATACANNNNTTCTTTTGTATATGTATAGTGAATTATACATATATATGTTTGCTATGGAACGCAATTATGCAAACTTTGCTATAGCATACAAATATGAATTTTGTGTTTGCTATATGTGAAAGTTGCTCTTTCTCAAAAGCCCTAGTTCCATATTTTCGCCCCTTTGCAGCTCTTCGATCAGGGGACAAAGCCCGTAGATTCTCCAGCGATGAATTCTCCAGCGGAAACTCCTACTCCTGCGAATTTCAACTCCACAAATCCTTCACCTGCAGCCACCTCCACTGCTGTAAGTTTGAGATTCGTTTACTTATTACTTTGCTCCTTCATAATAAATATGTTCTTTTGGTCTCATCAGTTGAGTCTCGTGAAGGAAATCACACGATTTGTAATGAGCTATGGACACAAGATGTTGCTCTTATTATTGTATTGTGATCAGACTACTGTCTATTTTGGGTCTATTGAAACTTTGATTTAAAGAGTTCTCTAGATATGTGGTTTATAGGTGTCTCAAACTACTTAGATTCATTTGGGCACAAACTATTGAGGTTTAAAAGAAACAAAATAGATAAGTTTTTATTGATGAAAAAACGGATGAATCTATAAAATGTACATTTGAATATCAGAACACAACAATCTAATATCAGTAATAACCAATTAATGTGAAGGAATAACACATCATCTTAACCAATTAATATGAAGGAATAACACATAATCTTGAAGAAAAGGATAATGGGCAGCATTTGTACCGAGGACCTAAAAAAATTACATCCTTGGGATATCATTGGGTTTCGCGTAATGTATGACTATTTAAAAGAGCATATTAATAATGAAAATACAACCAAGAGACTACACAAATAAAGAAAAAGCTTAGATCTGAGAGCTCATTTATTCATGGTTGGACTATGCTAGTATGAGGTAGGTTGGGATTAAGCCAACAACTCTTAATTTTGAAGCTTATAGAGAGAAAATAATGAATGAATGTCCTAATAGACCACTAAAAATCACACTAAAAGTGATTCACTCTCTAATGAGGAGAAAGCTCAACAAAGACAAAAATAGGTTTAGACTTTGAATTTGTCCTTTCAAGCAAAGGCAAGGCTTCTATTGCTCCTCTTTCCTATGTAAATCCCACAACGAATTAAATGTTTAAAACCCATAGTGAGGATAATGAAGCTTCCTAGTTGTCACAATTTATAGCTTGTCTCAAACTGTATGCGGAATCCTCGATGAAACAAGTCGTGAGTGTCTTTATTAGTTGTTGCTTTGTTAATGCAGTCATTCATGGTGAGGATAATGAAGCTTCCTTTTTTGTTTTACATAATAGAAAAAATACGAAGTAATAACTGAATATATAAGTGTAGCTAATTTTTAAGACACACAAGTCAATGTGGTGGATATAGTTATTAGTTTTATACAATTTTCTCGATGAGTTATTGTGGTTTGAAGAATATCAGTAGTCAAACTATTCATAGATGTTGCTTCATTATATAGTACTTCGGTGATTTTCCATCATATAGAGTGGAGTATGATTTCCTTTGTACCACTGGTTATATGAAATGTGACAATGTAATTTCTTACCACTACTTAGGTCGAAAGTTTAGTTATTACGGCATAGTAGAGGTGAAGAAAGATCTGTCTATATTAAAAAAATGTTATCGAATAGTGAAGCCATTTTACAATCATGGTGGATTTTGTTGGTATAATCGGAGAAAGATGGTTGTCGCTGATGATAGAGTGTGTGATCAATACATAGAGGTTTGCCTTGACATCCATTTTATCACACAATGTTGTATTCCCTCCATATCAATTTAAGTGTGTCTGATGAAATAATCTTGCAGGTACATCCTGAGATAACACCAAATAGAAAATATGGTAGCCCTATATATGAGAAGTTGTGTCATACTTTCACGAGACCAATAGCTACTGGAGAATTTGTTGTTTCTTCTACAGATCCTGGAGCAACTCTAGTAAATGAAACAAACGTAAATTGACAAAGCCACCAAAATGCAGTTCCAATAAGAGGAATGGTATTGGTCCTGACAATCCAAAAAGATCAAAGAGCAGCGACATGGATCAGAATCAGAAACATGATCTGTATTCGATAGCTTACTGTGTTGTGGCTCTAAGCGATATGTCAGGAATTGATAAGAGGCTGGCTATATAATGTTGCTATGGACTTGTTTGAAAATCAAACCTGAAGGGAATATTTTGTGACAATGAAAATGGAGAAAAAGTTGAGCTGGTTGAATCCCATAATTCCTAGAAAACACATGATGTCAACAAGGACAGGGCAGGGGAAAGTTAAGTTTGTTTCTGTATTACTTTAGTAAATAAATTATGTTGATTTTCATATTGAGTTGATAAGAGGATATTTAGTAAATGTATTTTGTTGTATTGATTGATTGTTGACTGCTCTTTGAGCTTGATTTCGCTGATTAATAATATATTTATTATTGAATTGAATAAAAATAGCAGGGGATAGCTACAGAAGCAACGTAAGCTATCAATTTTTTTATTTTCCAGAAAATGCAAAAAAGAGACCTCATGTGGTCTCTTTACTGCAATTTATTTTTTAGAAATGCATTAACGAGACCTTGTGAGGTCTCTTTTTGACAATAAAAGCAACCTCACGAGGTCACTTTTCTTGATTAACAAAAAAAGTTTTAAGAAAAGAGACCTCATGAGGTCTCTTTTTATAAAAATAAATAGTACAATAGTGGCCTCACAAGGTCTCTTTCATTAAGAATAAAATTAAATTAAATAATAAATTAGTGATCTCATGAGGTCTCTTTTTTAAGAAATCTGGAAAAATAATTGGCGACCTCGTGAGGTCTCTATTTGGCGACCTCATGAGGTCTCTACAAAAAAGCCACCTACATATTAGCGACCTATCGTTGCAGTCTCTAGGTCTCTTTTCGGGGAAAGAGAGCTCATGAGGTCTCTTTTTTAAGAAATCTGGAAAAATAATTGGCGACCTCGTGAGGTCTCTATTTGGCGACCTCATGAGGTCTCTACAAAAAAGCCACCTACATATTAGCGACCTATCGTTGCAGTCTCTAGGTCTCTTTTCGGGGAAAAGAGAGCTCATGAGGTCTCTTTTTTAGGACTCTGTTTACAGTTTTTTTTAGTAGTAACCTACCTGATTGTTGTAAGTGATCCTGAAAACTTGAATGGAATAACACATCCTTCTATTTTTTGCCAAAACCACACAGGACAATATAACTGCTTTGTTCTCAGAGTACCGTGGAAAGAGAATTTTTGACCAAAATAAGTCATTATTTAAATCAGTTCACCAAAAACAGTATGTTTTTTGAATTTTTTACAAAACTAGTATAAACGTACTTGACAGTAACGTATTAGGTATTACTTTATTAAAAATAATAAATGACAAAAGGACAAACATTTGACGGAGTAAACAAACTGAAAACGTTACTGACAGTAACGTTTTAATGATAAAACGTTACTGACAGTAACGTTTTAAGCTTAAAAAGTAACTTATCCCCAAACTAAAACAAACGATGTCGTTCGCATCACTATGTTATGCGTTTCAAAACCCTTATGCAGCCTCCCCATTAGATTCATTGACGTTCCCAACCCTTGCTGCTCTGTGCCTAATCCGTCGCCGTCGGTGTTGTCGGAAAGACGAGATTCAGGACAACTTTACTATCATAAATCTTTCGAAAAGTATAGAACATAGTTTTTTTTATGCTTGAGGTATGTTTTCTCTTTACATAATAGAAGAAATGCTTGAATATCATCTTAATATTCCCACAATTTAGCTGACATACAGTTCATAATTCTGTCCATCTAGATTTGATTTGGTGAAATCTAATTTTATAAAGGGTTAGGGGTGGTCATTATTTTCCTTTGTAAATGTCTCATCTTTATCGTTAAAAGGATGAGGTATGTCTATTTTTTTTATGTAACTCACATATATTATCATCGTTAACTTAGTAATTTCAAAATTTCTTGTCGCTGCCAGCTGCTCTAATTTATATGGAAAAAAAAATATCAATCTTACCTCTAAAATATTTGATATGAGACAATTTTGCAAGAGAGACCCTTCTGTTTTATTTTTTGTAGCTAATGAGTCATTCAGCTTTGAAGTCTAAATTGTAAGACTTGCATTGTTGCACTATTAAGCTAAGTGTTTCATTAGCTCTATCAGTAAGACTTGACTTCCCTTTTGTAATGTGAACAATACAAAACTGTATTTGCTCTCAGGTGACTAGATTGGGTGTAGTAATTTGTAACCACTGTATCAATATGATGTATGTAACCATTACACATCTGTAATTCTCAGATGAGGTCTTAGTTCACTAAAATAGTTGTGCTAAATTATTAGGAGTAGGGTAAAACCCTGTGTGTATCTAAAGGGTAGTGACTGTGAGTTATTCTTGTCATAAAAAAATAATTATGCTAAATTATACTTAGTTCACTAAAAAAGAACTTGGTCAGTGGATATGGATACAAGGAAGGTCATAAAAAGAAAAAAATTACTCACACAAATTGAGCCATTGTTGATTGCACTTATCCCTTAAAAGTCCAAGCATAAATAAATAACAGAGGATACTCTGTCGATAAGCAATACCAAACCCAAAAATAAATAGGAAAAAAGTTGGTATGTTTTTGAGGAATAGTTGGCTTTGCGTGGTAGTACTAGTGTAAAAGATTTAGAGGATGTTTGATCCTACTTACCTTGTGTTATAGGATACTGTCTATTTTAATAATTTTATTTTGATTTGCGTGCAATCTTCTAAGACTAGCAATTCAGGTTTACATTTAAGTTTACTTTTATACGTGTTTTTCGTTTCATATGTATCTTTTTTATGGCTGGTAATAATTCATATCAACTGGATTTCGATCCACTTGAATCATCTATAGTAACTAAACAACTCATCCATAAGTCACGATATATATGTAATAGAAGTGTTAATTTGATTCTATATACGAGGAGAGGTGATGAAAGTTTTGGGATCTCGTAAAGAAACATCTCATTACTCATCTTGTTATTGTTAATCCTACTCCGCGTCCTCACTATCAGTGATAGTAAGCTTAAATGGAAAATTCAACAATATATGAAGCAATGGTAAGTGATTTGTATTTCTTTCGATTCAATTTAATAGGAATAGTCATATCTTTCTAAGTCATGCACGCACTGTATTTAAGATATAAATACTTTCTGAGGTGCATTTTTGGTACCTTTTGTTCAGTGAAGAAAACAATTTGAACACTTCAACATTGCTACAGTGAAAAAGCAATTAGAATACTTTAGCTTCTACTTTCTAAATATAGAACAAGAAAATTTTCACTTGGAAGTTGACAGTTGGAGCTTCTGCTTTACTTGTAATGGTTTATCATGAATCAACAAGTCCTCTTATACAAGTGTGTGCTTGTTATTTAACTCATAGTTAGAGTAATATTGTATTCTATTAATATAATTGATATTTTAACATTTTTACATTATTTCTTCACATAATTGCTCTTTTTTTTAGTTAAAATAATTGAAAATTTATCCTTACTTTCCAGGAAGTAATTATATCTTTATCAGCACGGCAAAAAGAAAAAAATAAAGGCTAAATTTTGAAGTGAAGACTTTCCGTGGGAAGGTTATTTAGAACTCAACAGTGACAAGAAGCTATATTTTGGAATTTTGATGAAGAAAAAACTGTTATCGAGTATATGTATTCATTTGGTTATTGAATCGATTGTGTGATATATTATGTTTATTGTAAATGTTTTAAGCTTTGAAAACTGATCCAAATTTCTCTAGCAACTTAATTATGAGGGTGTTGTTTACTGTTCTTAGTCTTGCAATTATCAGAAGTTGTAAATGTTTTTTTAAGCTATAAACGCTGGCCTTTTCTTGCGTTTCTGAATGAAGTGCTAAGTGAAAAATAGACCAGTCAAGTAAGTCCTTGTCGATCATTTGATCTACTGTGATGCTCTTGTTCACGCCGTATTAATGCAAAATCTTTTGTTATTTTTGTCAAATTTGCCACCATTTCGAAACTATGTTTGCCTTCCATGTAGCTTCAATTGCAATTCCTCTATTTTTCATCTTGAGGATAAAGTAAGATCTTCCTCATGTGGAAGAAACATTTTTATTGCAGGAGGCGGAACAATTCTATTTATACTTTTCTCAAATGTTCTCTCCTTAATTAGTCCCTGTAAGGACACAAACTCTTCAGCTTTTTACGTAACATGTTGATGCCACATCAAATTAATTAGTTTTACTTGTACCTTACTTCACTATTAATAATACTAATCTTTTTTTTGTTTTCTTATTAGTAGTCATGAGTACTAAATGAGCGAATTATAAAATGAGTTCAAGAAAATTTTTCTATCTTACACGAAACAACAAGAGTGATAACCCAATGAGTTACTTAGCACTGTGTTATTGAATATCATGATATTACACTACATCAAAAATATGTCCCTAAAGCCTTTAGCGACATTAGTTCTAATGTCACTTAACTAATGCTAGTAAAGATTTTAGCACTCTTTATTAATGTCAATATTTATTGCCGCTAAAAGTTGTTTTTGTTGTAGTGTTAGTGCTATATCACTTTTCTCATACTATCAAATATCAAAGCCAATGCAAATGCATGAATGTATACATGTAATATATGCAATAAACCTAGGCTGCTAGAGTGTAGTACATCCTTGGCAGCAATTCTTGTTTTTTCTCTAGATATATCTTCAGGCACCAAGAAGTAAGATAAATTTTGACATAAAGGAGTACAATTTTTTAATAGAAAAGATTGAAATAACAGAGGTTAACATAAAGGGGCTACTTTTTAAGCTAAAAATGTTATTGGCATTAAAACGTTACTGATGGTAATGTTTTAAGTTTAAAATGTTACTGATGTAACGTTACTGATGGTAACGTTTTAAGTTTAAAACGTTACTGTCGGTAACATTTTAAGTCTGTTTACTCCATCAGTTGCTTGTCCTTTTGTCATTTTTTAAAAATAAAATAATACCTAATACATTACTGTCAAGTCCATTTATACTAGTTTTGTAAAAAATTCAAAAAACATACTATTTTGATGAATTGGTTTAAATAATGACTTATTTTGGTAAAAAATTCGTGGAAAGAAAACCCTAAAACCAGTGAGTAAAGTTACTGAGAAAAGAAAACCCAATACAACTCACCATTCCGGTGCCTGGAATTCTACTTATCATTTCCGAAGGAAGAAAATCTGCATAACATTGTCAAGGTGAATACTTTAAAGAAAGCTACAAGTAAAAAGAGAAAATAGAACAACAAAAAAACTTGAATATTAAAGCAAGATAAACTAGTCGACGACAACACTCCTTTGTCCTTACTTGAGACAAAAATGATCAAGAAGTCACTCGAAATATTTCTAATGTCAATGATAGTTTATTTCTTTAAGGGTGTTTCATTTGTATAACTCTCTATACTTGGAAAAATTTCATCTATTTTCTTTGAGGGAGCATGGCGTGTAGGTAAGGCTGGCAATTCGACAGGGTTTTGGCTGGTCCGGTCCGATTTCGGTCCGGTTTTTGTACCGGTAAGTCTGGTACCGGTTGAACCGGTAAGGAACCGATCTTATAGGGTACCAGAACAGGTACCGAAACGGAACCCGATTTTTATCTGGTTGATCCGGTTCAGTAAGAACCGGTTTCAATTCGGTTCAATGGTCACTTCCTTTTATTTTTATTTTTAAAGGTGAACGTTAATTTATAGTTGTTGGGCCCTTCTAGCCGTTGGGTTGGAGCCCAAAACGGCTCAAAACTTCCCCCACCCCTCTCTAACTCCTTAACACTATAAATATACCCATATTCTTTCATTTAAATCACAAATTCACAAACTATTTCATTAACATCTTATAAAAATTTTCTCAAATTTTTCAAATCTCTCATAAATTCATAATTATTATTTTGTGATATTGACTTGGAGTTCGGATTTCGGAGATTTATTTGAGTAAATCGGAAGCTTCAATTGGCATCTCTCAATTCTGGCTTTGGTTATACGTCTACTTTTACGTAGACGTTCAGTACATTCGTTTCAACTTTTAATTTTTTTGTTTATTAATTAAGTTTATTTTTTTTTGTTATATTATCTTTCTTGTTTTTCATAATATTTAATTATTTTAAACTTGAACATGAATTCGGAAAGAAATTGCGGTAAAAGACCAATGTCAAAAGGAAAAAATAATAGGGGAGGAGGAAGTAGTTCTAGTTCTAAACATTTGCCACCTAGATATAGAGTTAATACTAATGATTATACTCATGTTGATGAAGCTTCTTTTATGTCACGAGGACCTATTGAATTTAATTCCAAAAATGAAGTAGATCATGAGACTTTAAATAGATGTTTTACTAATTTTGAGGAAGAATTAGATGAGGAAGTAAAAATAAATGAGGAAGATGATGAGACCCCTACCCCTACTAGTCCGGCTACCGAATTACCGGAACAAGATGAAGTCCCCTCTTTACCTACTTTTTCAAAGACCGTTGTACGTGTTAAAAGATCTTTAGTATGGAAATTTTTGGTACAAAATGAGGAAAAAACTACTGTTACTTGCACGAAATGTAAATTGACCATGAAACATATGACTACGGGTACACAAGGGGGAACGGGACGACTAAGAACACATTTGAGAAAGTGTAATAAAGACAGGGAGAACGGGATGACTAAGAACACATTTGAGAAAGTGTAATAAAGAATTTGCTCGCCTAGATGATATAGAAAGGGCTAATAGAAATGGAATACCCATACCTGAAAATTCTATGGGAGTTGGAGGTTCTAATATGGTTCAAAGTGTATTAAATATGACTAACCCGACTGGCACACACCGCACATATAGTAAAGAAAAAAATCGTAGAAAATTAGCTAAAATGGTTGCTGTTTGTGGTTTGCCTTTTTCATTTCCTTCACATCCTGGTTTTATTCAGGATATTCGGGAACACGACCTATTGAATTTAATTCCGAAAATGAAGTAGATCATGAAACTTTAAATAGATGTTTTACTAATTTTGAGGAAGAATTAGATGAGGAAGTAGAAATAAATGAGGAAGATGATGAGACCCCTACCCCTACTAGTTCGGCTACCGAATTACCGGAACAAGATGAAGTCCCCTCTTTACCTACTTTTTCAAAGACCGTTGTACGTGTTAAAAGATCTTTAGTATGGAAATTTTTGGTACAAAATGAGGAAAAAACTATTGTTACTTGCACGAAATGTAAATTGATCATGAAACATGTAACTACGGGTACACAAGGGGGAACGGGACGACTAAGAACACATTTGAGAAAGTGTAATAAAGAATTTGCTCGCCTAGATGATATAGAAAGGGCTAATAGAAATGGAATACCTCAACCTGAAAATTCTATGGGAGCTGGAGGTTCTAATATGGTTCAAAGTGTATTAAATATGACTAACCCGGCTAGCCGAAGCACACACCGCACATATAGTAAAGAAAAAAATCGTAGAGAATTATTTAAAATGGTTGCTGTTTGTGGTTTGCCTTTTTCATTTCCTTCCCATTCTGATTTTGTTCATTATATTCGGGAATTGTATAACCCAAATTATGAAGGTATTCCAAGAAGTACAATTAAAAGTAATCTTTTTAAATATCAAAAAGAATATTGTCATTTTCTTCGTTGTTTATTTGTTTATTATGATGGTAGATTATCTATTACTTCTGATATGGGACGTAGTCCTAATGGTAATGATTATTTTACAATTACTGTCCATTGGATTGACCATGAATGGAACATGCAAAAACGAATATTAGGGTATAAACATGTAGAAGAAACTAAAACCAGTTCTTATATAGCAATAAAAATAAGCTCTATTTTACAATTTTATGGAATGTGTGATAAAATAATGAGTGTCACTTTAGATAATGCTTCTAATAATTTAAAAGCAATTGATTATTTAAAATGTAGAATTTGTCCAATTGATAATGATTCTTTTCATATTAAGTGTGCCACACATGTGTATAATTTGATAGTAAAAGATGGTATTTCTCAATTTGAAATTTCTTGTGAAAAAATTAGACTTGGTTGTAATTGTATTTTTAAAGCTAAAATAAAAGCTAGAATTACATAATTTAAAAATCATTGTAAAGAATGTGGGCTTGAATATATAAAAGTTCCAAAAGAAGTATGCACTAGATGGAATTCTTTATTTGAAATGCTTGAAGTTGCTTATATTTATCAAGAGTCGGTAAAAGATGGTATTTCTCAATTTGAAATTTCTTGTGAAAAAATTAGACTCGGTTGTAATTGTAATTTTAAAGCTAAAATAAAAGCTAGAATTATAGAATTTAAAAATCGTTGTAAAGAATGTGGGCTTGAATATAGAAAGTTCCAAAAGAAGTATGCACTAGATGGAATTCTTTATTTGAAATGCTTGAAGTTGCTTATATTTATCAAGAGCCGGTACAATTAGTTTTTAATGCTCATAATGCGGACCCAAATTTAAGAATTGGCTATGAAGATTAGGAAAATACAAAAGAACTTATTGAATTTTTAAGTGTTTTTTTATAAAGCAACAAATGCTGCTTCTGGTCAATATTATCCAACTATTTCTTCTGTTTTAGTAAATATTTGTGCTATTTCATCTGAATTTGCAAAATATAGAGGAAAAGATCGATTTAAAGATTCACTTGCTTTTATGATTGAAAAAATTAAAAAAATATTTTTTTCCCCTATTCCTCAAATCTATTTGACTGCTACTACTTTCAACCCAAATTACAAATTAAAAGGTGTTGAAAGAATGGTTGAAAAGATTTATGCTAATTTAGAAATTAAAGATGATGAAACTCCTAGGGTTGAAGATTGTAAAAGTAGCATATATATAAAAGCTAGAGAGTTATATAATACATATAAAGCTATGGAAAAAAATATTCCAATAGTTGAACCTCCATCTTGTAGGCCTAGAAGTGATGATACAGATGATTGGATGGATGATTATCTTGAGCTTGAATCCTCTACTAATAGTGATTTTGATTTATATTTCACTCAGGCACGGGAAAAGATTAGGCATGAAGAAGGACAACTTCAAGCTCAAACATTAGTATGGTGGAAGAATAGTGAAAATCAATTTCTGACCCTTGCTAGGGTTGTTTGAGATGTGCTAGCGATTCAAGCATCATCGGTCGCTTCGGAGAAAGCCTTTAGTGCGGCGAGATTTATGATTGGAGATCATCGATATTCATTAGCAAAAGATAGTTTAGAAATATTGGTGTTGTTTCGAGATTGGGTCAATGCCGAAAGAAGAAATATCGGACTACCACAATTAAGTAGCCAAATAGAAGATGAAATAGATGAAATATTTGGTGATAATAGTGATGATGGCATGGATGCAATGGAAGAAGAACGACAAATACAAGTTTCAAAAAATATTTCTTTTGAAATGATACAAAAGTTACGAAAAGATTTTAAAAAAAGTTTCAATTGTTAGTACAATAATTAATATTCAATACCTAGATTATGTACTCTTTGTCTCTTTCTAATATTTGTATTGTACAATTTATTTATTTGAATAAATATACGGCTATTCGCCTTGATTTTCTTTTAAAATAGTCTCTTATATTTAATCCAAGTCATTCTAGAAATTTAATTTTCAACTATTTTAATATTAGTTTAAACTTTAATATAAAATTGAATTTTAAAGTTTAAACTTTAAATTCAATATAAACTTTAAACTTTAAACTTTAAAGTCAATTTTAAACTTTAAACTTAAAGTTATAAACTTTAAAATTTAAAGTCAATTTTAAACTTTAAACTTAAAGTTATATAAGTTTTAAGTTTAAACTTAAATTCAATTGAAACTTTAAAGTTTACTTTAAAGTTTAAAGTTTTAAATTGAAGTTTTTAATAATATAATATTATTAATTAATAATATAATATTATATAATAATTAAAGTTAATAAAAATATATAAAAAACTAACAGTACACAATGATCCGGTAAGAATCGGTTCCGGTCCGGTCCAAACCGGTAACTAAGGGACCGGGTGGAACCTTTGGGAATTTTCGGTATAACCGATTCTGATAAATAAATCCGATAACGAGGATCGGTTCCGGTAAAACCGGTCCTGTTGTTCCGGTCTTGTCCAATTGCTAGCCTTGGGTGTAGGTATCACTTAAAAGAGAAAACAGGGAAAACGTATCAGTTATGATGAGAGCCAGGATTAACATCAATTGCAACTTTTGTAACAAGTTGAGTTTTAGGCAGACATGTAAATGCAAACAAATTGTCATTGGCGGATGTCAGTTGCAACATATATATGAATATAACTGTGCACACATATATCTTTTATGGCTGAAAAAGGTATCATGTAAAAGAGAAATGGAAACTTACTATCCTGCAAGTAACAAGAATAATCAAAAGTATAACTCATACCCAAGCTAGACATACGTGGTTTAGCTGCCAAAGTCAAATCAAGAGAACAGTCATCTTTTTGTCTCCCAAAGTCCCAGAGGCTTAACTCAAGATTTGGCTTAGGTAGCTTCACAAAGATTTGTAGAAGATAACACTAATTGTAAGAATATTTTATGAGTTCTTACCACCATCACTTAACTTCAGCTGCAATGGATCCTCTAGTGACTCAGCTTTCCACTTACCAACCTATTTATTAGCAAGCAGTAACTTATTCAAGCCATTATGAAAATATGCCAATCATGACACTTAGAAATTTCTATTGGAGTAAGCAAATGCCAAATAAAAGAAATATTTTACATGGAAAAATGGATGCTGCAAGCATTGATCAACAGTTGGCCTTCTTAAAGGGTCCCAAGAACAGAGTTGCTATGGTATGAGAGCAAAAATCATTTAGTATGTCTGTTTCATGAGAAAATTGACAGTTATAGGAAAGATTGCAAAGAATCACCTTAATCGAATCAATAACTTCCAAGCTTGCATTGGGAATGATATCAGATTGGCTGGTACAGCCTGCCACAAAGAAAAGATAATAACAAAAGGAAAGAACTCAATGCATTAGTGCACACATTAGCATGTGGTAGACCAGGATTTTCACTTAGGAGATCCAAAATATAAAAAAGTAAGCACTACAAAGAAGTCAACTATATATACATAAAAAAAGTTATCACCCTGAATACATGTGTAATTTTTTGTCGGAAGGGATTCGGATGAACTCCCTTTGAGTACCCTAGCTCTACCCATGTGTGCTAGTGAGAGAGATCACATGAAAATGGAAGGAAACTTGTAATAGGTTCAAGCTACACTTACATTTAAATTTCTTATATCGAGCACTCGTGAAACAGTTCTCACTTCTCACTTCTGGAGGATAGTCCAATCTGGTGGTCTAAGAATGCAACATATCTTATACAACTGATCAGTTTCACTGGCCATAGGAAAAGAAGATTAGAAAGCTCTAAGATGAACAGTTCTCTAAATAATTTGACTTAATATTCAAATTCTCTGGATAATTGGACTTGAAATTTAAATAAATCAAGCTTCAATTTCCTAGAAAAAAAGAATCTTTAAAAATATCTGGGTAATTGACTAGGGCTGGCAAGGAGATTGGGTCGGCCCGCGACCGGCTCGAGACCCGTCTCGCCAGACCTGGTCCCGTATGATTTCGCGGGTTGGGGGGATTTCGGGATAAAGGACCGGTTAGGGGCTTGTTCACCCTTTGGTCCCGGTCGACCTGGCCTGGTTCCAGCCCGGCTGAACCGGTCGGTTTCGTGGGATCCCCTTATTTTTTAAACTTATTTTAAATTATATCCATTGGGGACTGTTGGGGCAACGGCTAGTCCCCCCCTATAAATATCCCTCTATCCTTCATTATTTCTTGCAAAATTATCTATTCTCTCATCTATTTTCTATATCCTTTCATTCTTAAGTCTTAATTTTTTATTCCATTTAATTCTCATATTATATCATAATATATATATATATTAATTCTCATATTTGCTATCAAGTATTGGAGTTCCAAATTACAAGTTACAACAAACTACAAGCTTCAAGAATCGGTTATAACGTCTGCTATTAACGCAGACGTTGGGTACATTCGTTTCATAATATTTATATTTTATTTTTCGTCATTAATTTTTGTGTTATTATTATTGTTATATTACACTTTACATATAATTAAATATGAGTTCTAGCAAAAAAGATACCGGTAAAGGAAAAGAGAAAGAACCAAGCACCATTAGTAAATTGTTTAATTTTAATAAAATAAGTAGTAAGGAAAAAAATAAAAGTAAATGTGGTGGTACTTCTTCTAAATCAATATCTAGAGTTAGATTTAATACAAATGATTCTACTTCTTATGATATTGATTCAAATATTCAACTCGATCATGAAATTTTAGAATGACATTATGGTAATATGAATCCTAATCTTGATGAAAATTCAAGTGAAGAAGTAGAAGTTGATTCGGGAGAAGAAGAATTAGAAGAAACACCTACTAGTCCGGTGATGGAACTTCCAACTGAAACTACAAATTCAATGGAGCAAAATTGTGGATCCTCCCCCCCCCCCTTTATACCCCCTACAAGGGAGAAGGTGAAGTATCAACTCCCTAAAACTTCTGTTGTGTGGCAATTTATGACTTTCGATAAGGACAACTCTATTGCTGTTTGTAATAAGTGTAAGGAACCTTTTAAACATAAACAAGGTGGAGGTCAAGGTGGGATGGGGGGCTTAAAGAAACATTTGTTATCTTGTGTGCCGATTGAATATAAAGAAGCTAAAGCTTTAGCCGATAGAAAAAAAGGAATTCAAGTTAATGATGTTGATATTAATGTTAATCATTCGGTAGGGGCTTCTAACATGGTTCAAGGAACATTAGATCCTTCTATCTCCAGTGGTCCACTAACACAACGTAAATATAATAAAGAAAGTGATCGCGGAAATTTAGCTAAGATGGTTTCTGTTTGTGGTTTGCCTTATAGTTTTCCTTCACATCCCGGTTTTATTGAATATATTCAACATACTTATAATCCTTCTTTTAAAAGTGTTTCAAGAAATACTATTAATGCTGATGTTTTTTTATATCAAGGTAAACATTGTCAATTTCTTCGTTGTTTGTTTAGCATAATAGATTGTAGAGTGTCTATAACTTCGGACATGAGTCGTAGTGTTAATGGACATGATTATTTAACTATTACAACACATTGTATTGATCATAACTGGAATTTGCAACAAAGAATCTTAAGTTATAAAGAATGTGTAGAGAAAAAACTAGTGCATATTTAGCTTTAAATATTTTGAGTGTTTTAGATTATTATATGTTTTTAGATAAAGTAATGTCTGTCGCATTTAGATAATGCATCTAATAATACAAACGCTGCTAGTATGTTAAAAACTAGATTATGTCCGGTTGATGTTAATTCTTTTCATGTTAGATGTGTTGCACATGTATTATATTTAGTTGTACAAGATAGTATTTCATTATTTGAATGTGGTTGTATGAAAATTGAATATGTTGTTGCATGGATTTTTTTATGCTCATAAAGCTGCTAGAATTAGGGAATTTAACGAGTGTTGTGTACTATGTGATATGCCACCAAGAAAAATTCCAAAACATATTAAAACAAGGTGGAGTTCTTTTTACGAAATGCTTTAAGTTGCTTACGAATATAAAGGACCCGTTGACTTCACATATCAGGACACTACTTCTGTTTAAGTGCCAACGATCGCGTGTAGTGATATAACCCAACCAAGGGTTGGGATCGTTCCCACAAGGAGTGGTTTCGAGAATTAATAGAAAAGTAAAATCAAGTTCTAATTAGTCATAGCTATAATAATTATCGAATAAAAACATACTAAATCTAAGGGGTGACGCAAACGTCAATTATCAATGGGGGTTTGTAATAGCTAATCAACAAAACAACAAAAATATAAGGAAACGAGATAGGGAGACGGAATTCTTTGGATGTGATAGGAATATGGGATAAAAGACACTATCGGGTAGATGCTATTGATAGTACATCCTTAAATATTTGTAACTAGGCTAGACTTTAGTAGGGGTAAATTCTCTCTCGAGCAACTTACCCCGAATCAACTCGGTTTCTCTCGAACACCAAGTCGTCCCGTTTAAGCACATCCTCTGCCTTAGCCCATTAACTCTCTCGAGCTGAAAGTGTGGGAAAGGGCCTAGGGTTCACTCTCTCGAGTTGAACCCACGACGACCCAATAACCATCGGCTATCGATTTAGTAGTCTTAGTTTCAAGACGTCTCTCTCGAGCAAGCCAAAAACAATAAGATGAAATCGTATTTGCAACTACAATCTCATTAAGTTCAAACAGAACTACTAAACGAAATCAAATTTAAATAGCGAATATACCAACAATAAGCAACACCCAACAGTAAATTTAACCCATATTCACAAAATCACACCCCAAGAATTGGAGTTTTAGCTAGACATAGATAAAAGGAAGAAAATGATACCAAATAGAAGTAACATCAACTGGGTATGATTTATTTTCACTTTAAATGAGTATAGGATGAAGAATCTTCAACACCCACTTCCAATTTCTTGGAATTGGAAGTCTTCAAATCTTCAAAAGCTATGAACAAGGTCTCTCTACTTGAAACTTAGAAAAATAAAATGTTGTATTTGAAAATACATACTAAGATAAAAATTTAAACTAGTATTTATAGTTGTCGAAAAATGTATTGTGAAGGACCATTCGGCGCAGTTAGTCAGGATCGTCGACACACTCGGCTATCCGCCCTTTGGTTTGGTTCATCGCCTTTCAGCTTTTGCCTTCTGCATTCTCGCGTTTTAAGGCATTGGGCGATAGAGTGCTGCTTCGCGGAACTGCTCGGTGATGCGCCAACTGCTCCTTTTCATCGCAGACTTGACCTTTTCCTTCAGGGCTCAGCACATTGGAACATTCGACGGGATTTAGGACCTTTCGGTGACTCATCTAGTAGTTTAGGCGATCCTCAGGAAGTCTTTTCTCCGTTCTTTCAGCCGCTTTGTTCCTTTTTGCTTGATAGCGTCCAAGCTTTGTCTCCCAATCCAAATACCTAAAACTTAAGGATTTACATTAGTTATTGAGACAAAATATGCATTTGAGGACACTAATTCTATCAAAATATAGCCCTAAATGAGTCCAAAATTGTGTACTCATCAACACCCCCAACTTAAACTTTTGCTTGTCCTCAAGTAAAACTCAAGTTTAGCAGTTCAAAAGGGATGTCTCAAATAGTGCTACACAAGACTCAATCATGACTGTACACAACATGGCTCAAATTACACATGCAAGGATCAGTTGTATACTCAAAGATTCAAGTTGTGACACACCATTATCAAAGATTCTCAAGCTCACTATATTGCTTCAAATGCAAGTGCAAGCTTAACAAAGGAAATCAAATGCCCTCACACAAAAGAATGATTCCATATTCACACACAATGGTTTAAAAATTTAAAGTTCTGGAATAAAATGCAACGCTCACACTCACAAGAAGAACACAATGCATGCTTTCACCCATAGGTTTGCTCGTATTTTCCAATCAACAATTGTTTCTGCTCATTCAAGATAAAAAAACATCTTTTCAAGGCTTGTAATGGGGCTGAGTGCAAAGATATGGTCATTTAGGCTCAGTGAATTCCATCTTCATGAAATATGGTTCTCACAACACTTCCTTTCCTATTCTCTCATCATTTTCTTTAGTGCTCAGAAGTCATCCCATTATTCACTTTCCATGGATTGTTCGGAAACCCCATTTCTTTTGCACTTTATTCCACAACTTTTTCATTCTTTTTCTTTTCTTTTTCTTCCTTTTCTCTCCTTTTTTTTTTGTATGGAGGTGTTCCATTTTTCTCAACACCAAGGGGACTTTTCTTGCACTTCTTGACTTGCCTTCTCTTTTTACCACACTCCCAACTTAGGCTTTTGGTCTAAGTTGGCTATTTGATCAATCACAATTCAAGAGGATTATAGGTAGTGGATTAAGGAAGGTCATGTTTTCATCAAGTTTCTTCCAGAGAAAGGTAAGGCTCAAGGGGTGTTCAAAAGGGGTTCACACACTCACAAGGTAGGCCACAAAAATGGTATATGTCAAATTGTCTCACACTCTTCGATGTTGCCTAAAATCATATCAAGAGATAGCCTTACTTAGTCGACCGGACCAACGGGGCAAATTTAGGTGTTATCATGCATGGTACACAGTAAGCTCATCACACAAGGCATCGACACCAAAGTCAAACAAGAATCCACACTTTCGCTAGTGAGCAACGCTCATCACAAGAGAATCAATTCGATAATTGGCTAGTCACAACAAGATGCAAAGAGTTCACATATTGACTATGCAACTTCACTTGGTCTCATCGTAGCTGCACATACATATTCGTTCGATTGTGAGCACTATTTGAGTCATCGATATTGATCAAAACCGAGACTCAAATTTGCAAGAGAACAACCACATTCAACACAGAAAGGGGTGGCAATTTTCGAAAGGGTCAAAAATCATTTTCAATTAAAAGCTTCACTTTAAAGCAAAGGAGGCACAAGCTAAAACATCCACTAAAAGCAGTGCAAAACACAATACTATGGCTCACAACCCAAATACAAAATCAAAACATTAGTCATAAAAGCACACAAAGTTGGACCTCACTCCACCATAATTGAAAGCATTTGTCCTCAAATGCAACTAACATAATATCCAGAATTGAAAACAAAGAAAGACAGAGAGGGAGGTAAAAAGGGGATCTTATCTATGTAGTCTCTCCATCTGTCTGTGCATCAGTGCTCGATGCCTCACCCTAAGCCTGGGCATCAGTGCCTGAGGTCACCTCAGGAGGAACAACAGTGCCAGATTTACCAAGGTATGTTGAGTGTGATTCCGCTAGAAAGATATGTACCGCTCTGCAGAATCACTGGGCCTATGAAGGAGTATTAGGGTCTAGGGTAATGGTCTTCCTTGAAGAAGTGGGCCTCTTGCCCTTGCCTTTCCCACTAGTTGTGGGTAGTTTCATAGCTTTGCCTTTCGACATAGCTGCATCCTCATTTATCACAATCCCTTTGGACTTCTCTTGGGCTGGTGTTATTTTTTCAGCAGCTTTTGATTTTTAGTCATGTTTGCAAAATCTGAAAGAGAGGTTAGAAAAACTTAATCAAAAGCACATCAGAACAATTTTAGACAGACTCGCCAAACTAGAGGGTGAATTGCTGAATTTCTTGGGTGAGCTAGATCGAGCTCGCCGAAGAAATTATCTCTAAAACTACAACAAGTAGGTTATGGGGAAACCACTCGGCGTGTCGCCGATAGCTTTCGACGAACAAGGACAGACCCGCCGAAAGTTCTAGTGCATAAAGGTTTAGGGGTGCAGACCAAGGGTAAAACAAAAGCCTTTGGGCAAGTCATCGAGTGCTTATGGCGACATCAAGCTTCTCGCAGAAGGTTACAGAATCTATCATCAAATAAAGCATGAAATCAAGGGCTAGATTGGGGACATTAGGCGAGCCGCTAAGTGGTTCGGCGAGCTTGACCAAGCTCTCCAAACGGCTCAATGTGCCTATTTTCAACCCAACTTCTCAAATTCAACCCTGCAACCGCCGAAAATAGAATCAAAGCATGCACTAGTATAATTAAATTCAGACCCATAACACCCATCACCCCAGGATATTCAAATTTTTCCCGGCTTTGCCAAATTTGGTCATTTGACTACTTTTGCCCTTAAGAATGGTGTCACCCACTCTCTTATTGTGCAATTTATGTCATTTAGCACAAATACGGGCTACTCAGATTTCACCCTACCAATCTAATCAACATGCAAACATACCCCACAAGATTTTACTCAATTTAAGACGCAAATTTACGGGAATTCGACGATCAAAACAATACGGGCAAGATTGTCAAGTTTAAAAATAGGCATATTCAAAACAAATAAGATCAGAGAGGCCCAACACACATCACTAAGATAAGATCATTTGCAAATGAGTACAAAATGCGATAAAATAAATACGGAATTTGGAAAACCAACCTTTTATGCCGAACAATATAAATTTGAGATGCTAGGCGGGTAAAGTTTTCCAACTCCGAGCTCAAATCAACAACCAAAATAATTATAGAATGCAAGAATGTTGAAATTACTAACTTGGTGTAAGTTTGTGAAGTTTAAAAGTGAGGGAACATGAAGAGTTCAAAATTCTAAAACCTCTACCATCTAGTTCGTATCCATTTGGCGACATTAGTCACACTCGCCAATCCACCCGGCGATCCGCCGAGTGGTCACTTACCCCGCTGACCTTTACAGGACCTTCAGTTACTTGGAGGTCCAAACGACGGACAACATCGGGATCGTCGACCTGTTCGGCGATTTGCTGAATGGAACTTTTAGCTCGCCAAATGCAATTTCCACACACTCTCCACACTCTAACCTGAATCAACACACCATTATTTCTGAAAATGATTTGAAGTGATAAAACCTTGGGTTGCCTCCCAAGAAGTGCCTTAGTTAACGTTGTGGCACGACGCAAGTTAACACCTAAACTTCACTTTTGGGGTTAGCCAAAACATCACTTGGCAACCCCTTGCTTTGTGGCAGGTGGAAATGAGGCTTCATATGGCCCGTAAGGTTCTCGAGCAGCTTAATGGATCTGGAATGAGAACCAATCATATGTTTCATCACTTCGATGTTCTCATTCATCTCTTCCAGCACCCTATCATGCTCACTTACCTTGTTGAGAATGATTGAGAGCATTCTTTCGACACGTTTACCCTCATTGTCCTTGGGCTTTCTTTACTCATGAGGGGGGACGTATCTGTCCTTCCTTTTGCATTGGACTTCAATCGCTGCTTTCTTTTTGGCCAACTCATCCATTCGAGTCATCAAAGCGGCCAACATGATGTCCTTATCTAATTCTTGGTTTGCTTCAGCCATGTGATCAAGCAGGTGGGTTGCTATCGTATATGGCTGCTGTGTAATACCACCCGAAATGAGTGGGTTAGCCAATGCTTTGTGTTTGGGACCAAGACTTCTGTAGAAGCAGTCTAGGATGACTATATCAGGAATTTCATGAGTGGGGCATCGAATCAGAAACGATTTAAACCTTGTCCATGCTTCATGAATTCGTTCACCTTCCAATTGTTCAAAGGTTAGAATGCGATCCCTGAAGATCATTACTTCTAATGAAGGAAACTCCATTTGCTCACGAGTACTCCTTGACATACTCACCTCCTCTGTTTCACAGCTCAAACAAGCCAAATACAAAATTAAAAATTAAGTAAATTACGACTAACAAGAACGAAAATCCTACTTAACTATAAATTCTCAAATAACACCACTCCCTGGCAGCGGCGCCATTTTGACTTCACGTATCAGGACACTAGTTCGGTTCAAGTGCCAACGATCGCGTGTAGTGATATAACCCAACCAAGGGTTGGGATCGTTCCCACATGGAGTGGTTTCAAGAATTAATAGAAAAGTAAAATCAAGTTTTAATTAGTCATAGCTATAAACATTATCGAATAAAAATATACTAAATCTAAGGGGTGATGCAAGCGTCAATTATCAATGGGGGTTTGTATTAGCTAATCAACAAAAACAACAAAAATATAAGGAAACAAGATAGGGAGACAGGATTCTTGGGATGTGATAGGAATATGGGATAAAAGACATTATCAGGTAGATTCTATTGATAGTACATCGCTAAATATTTGTAACTAGGCTAGACTTTAGTGGGGGTAAATTCTCTCTCGAGCAACCTACCCCGAATCAACTCGGTTTCTCTCAAACACCAAGTTGCTGCGTTTAAGCACAGCCTCCGTCTTAGCCTATTCACTCTCTCGAGCTGAAAGTGTGGGAGAGGGCCTAGGGTTCACTCTCTCGAGCTGAATCCACGACGACCCAATAACCACTGGCTATCGATTTAGTAGTATTAGTTTTAAAACGTCTCTCTCAAGCAAGCCAAAAACAATAAGATGAAATCGTATTTGCAACTACAATCTCATTAAGTTCAAGCAAAACTACTAAACGAAATCACATTTAAACAGCGAATATACCAACAATAAGCAATACCCAACGGTAAATTTAACCCATATTCACAAAATCACACCCTAAGAATTGGGGTTTTAGCTAGACATAGAGAAAAGGAAGAAAATGATACCAAATCGAAGTAACACCAATTGGGTATGACTTATTTTCACTTTAAACGAGTCTAGGATGAAGAATCTTCAACACCCACTTCCAATTTCTTGGAATTGGAAGTCTTCAAATCTTCAAAAGTTAAGAACAAAGTCTCTCTACTTAAAACATAGAAAAATAAAATGTTGTATTTGAAAATGCATACTAAGATAAAATGTTGTATTTGAAAATGCATACTAAGATAGTTGTCTAAAAATGTGTTGAGAAGGACCATTCGGCGCAGTTAGTCAGGATCATCGACACACTCGACGATCCACCCTTTGGTTTGGTTCATCGCCTTTCAGCTTTTGCCTTCAGCATTCTCGCGTTTTAAGGCATTGGGCGATAGAGTGCTGCTTAATTAGCGGAACTGCTCGGCGATGTGCCGACTGCTCTTTTTCATCGTAGACTTGACCTTTGCTTCAGGGCTCAACACACTGGAACATTCAGCGGGATTTAGGACCTTTCGGCGACTCGCCTAGTAGTTTTGGCGATCCTCAGGAAGTCTTTTCTCTGTCCTTTCAGCCGCTTTGTTCTTTTTTCTTGATAGCGCCCAAAATTTGTCTCTCAATCCAAATACCTAAAACTTAAGGGTTTACATCAGTTATTGAGATAAAATATGCATTTGAAGACACTAATTCTATCATTCTATCAAAATATAGCCCTAAATGAGTCCAAATTGTGGACTCATCACCCGTAAAAATTGGTTTTAATGCTCATAATACTGACCCATTAGATAGAATTTGTGAAGAAGATTGGGATGAAACTAATGAACTATTGGAATTTTTAAGATTTTTTAATTATGCTACAACCATGTTTTCTGGAATTTATTATCCTACTGTTTCATCAGTATTAATAAATGTTTGTGCTATTACAATTCAATTTTCTAAATACAAAAAATTCGAAAAATTTAGAGTTGCAATTGAAGGTATGATTGAAAATTTTAAAAAATATGTTTTTCTTATTTCCCAAATTTATTTAACTGCTACTTTACTTAACCCTCAATATAAATTTCGAGGTGTGCAGGGACTTGTTGATACTTTTTATGATACTTTAGAAGTTTTATCGGAAGAAATTCCAACTTGTGAAATGTGTAAGTCTAGCATAAAAGTAGAAGCAAAGATTTTGTATGAAAAATATAGAAATATAGGAAATACTGAAAAAGAAGTTGGTCAAAGTTCTAATCCTAAGACTAAAGATCGAATTGATAGTTTTATGCGAGGTTTTCTTGATCTTAATTCCACTAACCGTGATGATTTTGAAGAATATCTTAATCAGTCTTTAGAAATAATGGACGACGACGATGGCAACGTCGAAATATTAGCATGGTGGAGGAGACGAAGGGTTGCATTTCCAATTATGAGCAAAATGGTTCATGATGTATTAGCTATTCAAGCTTCATCAGTTGTATCGGAGGCTGCTTTTAGTGCGGCAAGGTTTCAACTTGGCAATCATAGACATTCATTGGCAGAAGAAAGTTTGGAAACATCAGTTTTATTTAGAGACTGGGTCAACGCCGAGAGGAGGAATTATAATTTGCCAAAGTTAAGTTCCAAACAAGAAGCTTGGATTAATGCAGTAATTGGATCTAGTTACGATGAATTAGAGTCACAAGATTTTCTAGCAAGTTTGCCAACACCGGAGGATGTTACCGTCGATATGATATGACAATTAGAATTGTATTTTAAAGGAGAATACAAATATTAGATTACATCCGAGAACTAATTGAAATAGAACCTTTCCTAGAAGGTGCCTGCGTAAATTAGTTACTCCTCTAGTATTTGTAACAAATATTAGTTTTACATATGAGAACTTATTGAAACAGAACCGTTCCTAGAAGGTGGCTGCGTAGATTAGTTACTCCACTAATATTTGTAAATTGTAACTTCTAAGTTTAATTGAATAAATTTGAAGGCTTTATTCAAGTTTTTTTTTATACAACTATTGTCTTGCATTTTAATTTTAATATATATATATATATATACTAAACTAACTTTAAAATACTTAATTTAAAAATTGAAATTTCAAGTTTAAATTGCTTTAAAATATTTAAAATACAAATTTGAAACTTGAAACTTGAAATTTGAAATTTGAAAACTTAAGCATTTTTTATTAGCTAAAAATGTTATTGAAAACCAAATAAACTAAAAATGTTATTCAATAACATATAATTTCAATACAACTAGATAAACATATAGAAAAAATAAAAAATCCCAAGTCCCGTCTCGTCCCGCCAAACCCCATCCCATCCTGGATATATAGTGGGATGGGATGGGACGATTTTTGTCCCGCCAATCCCGGTCCCCCCAATCCTGGCCAAGGCGTCCCCCATCCCATCCCGTCCCATTTCGTCCCGTCCCACAGTCCCCATCCCCGTCCCCTTGCCAGCCCTATAATTGACTATTAGATTATACTTCCAGATATATCGGTATTTCTTTAAGTTTTCAAGAAAGCAACAAGCATTCAAATTATATATGACGTAAAACGAGTCTGAACTCCAAACAAAAGAATGTGGCATATCACATTCACGTAGCCAAAATATGGGTCATGAAAGCACCTTTCACCAGGGAAAATTGGGCACAAAGTGAAAAGTTCAGCAAGTATTGCACCAACGGCCCACATATCTGTGTTGGTGGTGCACAGAAGTTACATAACACCAATAATAAAGAGCAAATGTATATAAGCAAGAAGACATCAAAGAACTATACAAATAAGCAACCATGCTTTATAATAACAATCGTCTGGTTATTTTTGTCAATTGTAGACCTTTTTAAATATGAGTCAAGAAATTGATTGCAGAGCAAGTGGTATATTCCAAAAGTAATTGCAAACTTAAAACAACTGCAAATAATAGGCCACTAACTCAAGACTAGCCGTGTTGTGACTGCTATGCTTATTGTAACTAGAGTACGAGTTTGATTCTTTGATTATATAAAGACGAAGGATACTGGATCACGCTTACACGAACCTTTTTTAGAAAGATTTTTGAAGTAGAGAAGGTTCAAACAAAAAAAAAGTTCAATTTGTCAGTAGAATATACTTTATAGAGCAAACTACTGAAATTACAAAATAGAGATCTTCTTCAAACCCTGATTCATATTTTTCATAGAAATCTTTGATCAAGGATAGACCAAGAGCCTTTTTGCACCATATCTAAGGGATTCCTTAGTTCGGGCCGATGAAACTATGTCACTCACTGATTATCAAACTGATTGCAATCTTTTAATGTATGTGAAAATCCCATTAGAGCATCTTCTACTTCTAATAAGCCATGAACTAGATCAGAATCATTCTCAAAGAATCCATAAGAAGTGATCCAATATTTTTCATTGGGTCTAGATAAAGACCAAAGATCTTGAGCGGCCGATCCGACAGAACAACTCAATAGATAAATAAGTATGGTTAATCTCGTCAAGCTCATTCCAAGCTCAAAGTAACATTTGTACAAATAAGAATCCCCTTATTTATATGACTTATTCTTCATATAGATAGATATAGGATCTACGGGACAATTACTTAGAAGTACATTTTGTGCTATAATCCTTCCTATCTGATAAAAAAGGAACCCATAATCCAGAACCGATCTGGGATAATATGGTATAAGATCTAGGACAAAAGTCAAGCATATGGCATGAACATCATGTGCAATATAACCAAGAAAGAGATAAATCATACATACAAGTTGTTACTGTAATATACCATAAATACGAAATATTACAGTTGTAAATAAAATGTCAAAAATGAATAAACAAATCTTTAGGATGAGGCACGGATATCTCGCTCTCTTTAAGGAGATTCAAACCCTCTGCGGCATAATCTACACCAATCCAGCAGTAATACTGTTGACTTGTCCCCTCCAGGATACTATAGCCCAACAACGTCGGACAACTCAAGCAACTCTGGATTAGTTGAAGAGTCCAAAGCTCCACAAAAAGAATACCTTCTTCAATATATAATTATCCTCTTTTGTATAATGAATATAGTTGAAGACTTAGAATATTTTTCTATGTCTCAACTATCTCTTTCACTACAATAATCTCAATATAAACACAATACAATACTACTCATCTTTTTCATTATATATTTTCTTGTATACCTTTTGTTGTTTCTATTTCTCCTAACACAAGGAAGACCACACTATTTATAGGTGATGAATTCTTCTTCGCTATGAATATGAAGATAGTGGGTAGTAAATTTGCCTGATGCAAGTATATGTAGTCGAGTTAAAATGAATTTAAGGAAATCTGTTAGAAAATTGTTAGGCAGTTAACATTGTTCAGTTGTCAAGAAATTAGTTAGTTAGTTACTTTTGTTTTATTTGATTAGTTGTATAAATACATCAAAAATGTAATGATTCACTCATTCATGAATAATATCAATCTACTCTTTCTTCTTTCTTCTTCATCTCTTAGCTAATATTCTTGGTTAGATCCCTGAGTTAGTCTTCATCTTCTTTGAGTCTTAGCTCTTAGATTAACTACTATCATCGCGATTGAGTGTGAGTGCATCAATTGGTATCGGAGTTACCAATCCTCAGCATGACTTTTACACGCAATAAGAACCCAGAAAGGTCAACAGAGGACATGGATGACAAGGTTTTACAGATTCAAGAGCAATTATAGAAATTGATGGAGAGTATGAATGATCTAAATGTGAGAACCAATAAGGAATTGCAGTAAATCAAGCAAGCTATTGGTGGTATGAAACAGAGAGACAAGGAATTGGATAATTGCAGAGGTGAATTTTCTGCTAGAGGTGACAGTTCTGGAGAATTGAGATAATTGAACACAAGTAGAGACTTTCAGACCGGAGTACCTCGTAATCTTCTCACTTGATGCTCTAGGTTAGATTTTCCTAAATTTTCTCGGCAAGATCTGAAAACATGGTTGTATAAGTTGGACCAATTCTTCTCTATGGATAAAAATTCCTTATAGTCAGAAGGCCAAGGTCACATGCATTCACTTAGATGGGGAGGCCATTGCTTGGCATATGTCATATATAAAGCTAGCAACACTGATGTAGATCCTACCTGGACTGAATATATCTTGACTCTGAATGAAAGGTTTGGGGAGGGATATGAATATTCAATGGAAGCCATTAAGCACCTGGAACAAACTAGCAATGTAAGAACTTACCAAGCTGAGTTTGATAGGTTGTTGAATGGGGTGAATTTTTCTAATGAGAATGCCATCAGCTGTTTCTTAGAAGGGCTCAAAACTAAATTGAACAAATCATCAAGGATCCAGGCACCAAAAGCCATGATGCAAGCTTAAAAGTTGGCTAGATTGCAAGAGGAAGTTTTTGTAACATCCCGCAATTTGAAATAACTATGAAGAGGCTTAGAATTGGAGATAATCATTTTTGGAAAGAATTAAAGTTCTGGAAATTTGGCTAAGTATGGGAAAAAGGTGAGCTTTTGACCAACTTTGAGCAGTCATAACTCCTAGCTCGGGATGAGTTAGGTGTAGTTCCTATTATGTTTGCGAAGCTCGTGGAATGATCTTTCCAACGCCACCGAGTTTGCTCGATTCCGAATTCGTATGAGTGAGTTATGACCTTCAGAAGTTGGGCAGTTGGAAGGGAAATCCGTCCGGAAATTTTAAGGGCATTTTGGTCTTTTCCCTAACCAATTTCTACGGGTTATATTGAGGTGTTAGGCTGATTTTTAGATCAGTTTTTTCCCTTTTCAAAGAGTGAGAGCTAGGGCTTAGAAGAGAAGATGAAGAGAAGAAGAGAAGAAGAGGAGGAGAAGAGGAGAAAGAGAAGAGCAAGCAAGGAGATCATCGTGGATTTCGTTGGGGGTGATCCCTATTAAGGTATGTCGGTTCATAGTGTTGGTTGGTTCTTTCCCCCACACACCAAACTCATTTTTATTATTGAGAAAATATTGATTATGTTTGTTGAAGTTGTTGGTTGTATTTGTTAAAGTTGTTGGTTGTGTTTGTGTTGAAGTTCTTGTTGATTTGGGACTTGTTTCCAGTTGTGTTTATGAGTTGAAATCTATTGTTTGTTGAGGGGTTTATGATTCTAAGTGTTTGGGGCTGGAACCATTGAAGTTAAGGAGGTTTAGAGTTGGAAAAATGAAGGAGAAGAGTCAGATTTTTGGGGGAAAAGGCTGGGGCGTTGCGCCAGCCAGCGTGTCCTAACAGGGGTTCTGAAGTTTTCCCCTTGGCGTGGCACATCTCTCAGAGCACCCAGCAGTCCTTCTGAAGTTTTTGGGCTGGCGCCCCGCGTCTCTCAGAGCGCCAAGGACGCCAACCTTTCCCATTCATTCCCCACTTTCTCATGCATGTTCCTAGGTATTGTACCTATGTTCCATAGTTGTTTCCGACACTCCAAAGTACGTCTAAACATCAAGAACTCATCCATAAACGTGTGATCATATACCTTGAATCCATAATCCAATTCAAGGCAAGTTAGGATCAAAGTCAAGTGAAGTTAGAAGTCAAGTTTAGGAGTTAAGAAGCAAGTCAAAG
>NW_006239730.1:61591-66441 GCF_000226075.1 Solanum tuberosum
TTCTCAAAAGTTATTAGGGAACTAAGTATTCCCAAAGAAGTTTATAAATGCTTTTACATTTAAGATGAGAGGAAACGGACATTTCCAAAATAGTTTTGAGTAGTTTGAGTACTATCTCTTTTAAGTAAAAGATGAGTTTTGCGAAAGAGTTTCTAAAATATGATTAGTATGACAAATCGAGTATGTCATCATTGTTTAAATAGTATGGTCTCTAATTATACCATCAATGTTTAAGTAGTATGAATATCCCGAGTCATCAATGATCATATTAAAATACTGTTTTGAGATGTTCTTTTTAAAAAGAGTTTTCAAGAGCCTTTTTGGCTAGTTTTGAGTAAATATCTCAACTAAACAAAGATGTGTTTAAAACACTTATGAGCTAAATTATTTTTGGGAGTAGTCTTCATCACAGTTGGGGACACGAGTTCATTATAACTCAACTCTCCATAAGAACCATGTAGCCAAACATGGGATTTCTCAGGTCATACTCTTTAGATGATCACGAAAGTTAAGCTAGTGGATCCACTAAGCAAAAGTTAAAGTAAGGTCCTATATCACGGCAAGGCATAGTATGGTCCTCGGGCAACGTGAGGTAAAACGTTGTATCATCAGTAGGACTCATAGTGGTGGTTATCGGTTAGAAAAACTCCCATAGTAGAAATTGCATTGTTCCTCGAGGGGTTCTCCTTAGTATGGATGGGGGTATGGGACTTCATTCATGCATTGCACAAGTAGACTTTGAGAGGAACATGGTATTTTCATGATATTATAATATGATTTTTCCGTCATGTTTTAAATAGTTTTACAAGCTTTATATATATTGCATGTGTCTCATTGCTTTATATTGAGTTTAGTTATTCATGAGTTGAACAGAGCCAAGGTAAGTTCTCTTTTGCATCCTTTTCAAGCTTAAGTTGTTGTTAGCGGTCCAGCTCGCATACTCGTACATTCCATGTACTGATGCCAGTTGGCCTGCATCTTATTATGATGCAGACGCAGGTACCTAGGATCAGCATTCAACATGTCGTTGATCCAGTTGAGCACTCCAGAGTCAGTGCTGAGCCTCTTTGCATTCCGGAGGACTTGGTTATTTTGTTCTCTTAGTTTTGTTTTATTAGGATGTTGCGGGGTCTGTCCCAACATCCATCTCAGTGTTATAGAGGCTTCATAGACAGTCAGTTAGTTAGTTTTGAGTATCTGAATTATGTATATATATAAGTATTCTACTTTGAGACTCGAGTTGCCTTTCAGCCAGATTTTATCAGTTGGGTTGTTTTATAACCTTTCATTGCATTGAGTTATTCTATTGAGTTAGGTTTCCGCTAAGTTAAGAAAGCCAGGCCAAGGGTTTGCTTGGGGCCAGCAATGGTCTTCGGGTGCCGGTCCCGCCCAGGGTGTAGGCTTGGGGCGTGACAAACTTGGTATCAGAGCACAAAGTTCAAGAGTCGTAGGGAGTCTATGAAGCCATGTCTATAGAGTCCTAGTTATTGGTGTGTAGCGCGCCACATCTATAATTAGGAGGCTGCAACATTTAGGATGATTTCTCACTTCTTTCACACTCATCTCGTGCGTTAGAGTTTATCTCTAAAAAGTTTCTTTCTAATTCGTACTTGCGCGTGTTTCAGAGGATCATGCCTCCACGAAGAGCAGTCAGAGTTCGTCCAGCTATGAGGAATATTGAGGAACAAGAGTTACCAAGTGCCCAAGAAGTGCAAACCCAAGAAGAGCTCAAGTATGCTAATTTTTGTGAAGCTATCCGGATGTTAAGTCAAGTTACGACCTATCATGTTGGGCAGAGAGATAATCGACATGAAGTGGTTGATACTTCAAAGATCTGTGAACTCTTAAGGATGAACCCACCAAGCTTCATAGGTTCAAGTGTTAGTGAGAATCCGGAGAACTTCATTGAGGAGCTTAAAATGGTATTTGAAGTGATGCATGTTCCTGAGTCGGAGAGGGTGGAACTAGCTGCATACCAATTGAAGGGTGTTGCTAGAATCTGGTTCGACCAATGGAAAAGATAGGGCTGAGGATGCGCCATCAGTGAGTTGGGTGTGTTGAGAGTGCTCTCATGGGGCGTTTCTTTCCTTGTGAGTTGCGAGAGGCAAAGATAAAAGAGTTTCTCACCCTTAATTCGGAGTCTATGAGTGTTCATGAGTACAGTCTGAAGTTCACACAACTTTCCCGCTATGCTCCGGAGATGGTTGCTGACATGAGGAGCAGGATGAGTTTATATGTTGCTGGATTGTCTCGTCAGTCAAGCAAGAAAGGCAAGGCAGCTATGCTGATAGGGGATATTGACCTAGCAAGATTTATGATTCATTTACAACAAGTTGAGGAGGATAAGTTGAAGGATAGAGAAGAGTCTAAGGATAAGAGGGCTAAGATAGTAGGGGACAAGTTCAGGCAACAAAAGAATGATACTAATCAATCATCCCTCCCACAGAAACAAAAGGGACCTACTCCACCATCTGCTAGTGCACTTGCACCTAAGAACAAAGATGGGTATAATAGAGATTCCTACAGTTTCAGGGCTAGACTTTCCTATCCTCAAGGCAGTATGGTACCAAGGGGTAGTAAGGCTCCTACATGTGCTAGGTGTTGTAGAACCTACCCAGGTAAGTATCGTGATGGCCAGACAGTTTGTTTTAAGTGTGGACAAGAGGGTCACTTCGTGAAGGAGTGCCCTAAGAGCATGCAAGGTAGTGGAAATTTGGGCAATAGGGCCCAAGCTTCATCAGTTGCTCCCCCAGACATGATGGTACCTAGAGGAGCTACTTTTGCTACTGGCGGAGGAGTAAACCGCCTCTACGCAATCAACAGTCGCCAAAAGTAAGAGGATTCACCGGATGTGGTCACTGGTATGATTCAAGTCTTTGACTTTACTGTGTATGCTTTACTAGATCCAGGAGCAAGTTTATCTTTTGTAACTCTTTTATGTTTGCAAATTCAGTTTTGATGTTCTTCCTGTAAAGACTTTGTGAACCCTTTTGGGTTTCTACGCCTGTTGGTGAGTCTATTCTAGCAGAAAGAGTTTATCGTGATTGTCCTATTTCTATCAATCACGAGAGTACCATGGCTGATTTAGTCAAGTTGGATATGGTAGATTTTGATGTCATTCTTAGTGTGGATTGGCTTCATGCTTGTTATGCATCCTTAGATTGTAGAACTTGAATGGTCGAGTTTCAGTTTTCGAATGAGCCAGTCATAGAGTGGAGTAGCAGTTCAGTAGTGCCTAAGGGTCGTTTCATTTCGTACCTCAAGGTAAGAAAGTTAACTTCGAAGGGTTGTGTCTATCACTTAGTCCGAGTTAATGACTCTAGTGTTGAGATACCTCCTTTTCAGTCAAGTTCCTATAGTAAGAGGGTTTCCAGAAGTTTTTCCTGATGATCTACCCGAAATTCCTCCTGAGAGAGAAATAGACTTTGGTAAGACATCATTCCAGATACTTGTCCTATCTCTTTTTCGCCATATTGAATGGCGCTAGCAGAGTTAAAAGAGTTGAAAGAGCAGTTAAAGGGATCTAGTAGATAAGGGTTTTATTTGACCAAGTTGACTAGGAAGAACAACGAAATTTCAACGGTCTGAAGCTTGTGAGGAAGACTTTCAAGAATGGAAAGAGAAGTTGACTACTGCCCAGTTATGGTATTTGGTTCTTGAGTACATACCGGGTATCTGAATCTAAAATGAATTTGAGAAAAATAGTCGAGTTTAGGCGAATCGGGGTGTAATGTGATGAGTTAAAGTTGGTTGTTGTAGTTTTCGCTTTGAAGAAGAACAGAGAGAATTAGCAGGAGATGTGCACAGACTGGCCCGTCTGGGAGTCATACTTAGAGTTTCCATAGAAGGAGGAATAGTGATGATGTATGGGTCTGACCCATCATTAGTGCCAGAAGTAAAAGCTGAACAAGACCCAGACCCTATCTTGTTTGAATTACAGGAAAAATGTTCATAAGCAGTGATGGCTTTTGAACAAGGGGGAGATGGTGTTTTAAGGTATCAAGGTGGATTGTGGGATTGGTTTCAAGGATAATTGAGATGATTACCTATCTTACATGGAGTTACTTACAACAATAGTTACAATTCTAGCAACCAAATGAATCCTTATGAAACTCTTTATGGGAGGAGAGTTAGATCTCTTTTTGGATGGTTTGAAGTTAGTGAAGCAAGGTTGAGAGATCCAGAGTTAGTTCATCAAGCTATGGAGAAGGTGAAAGTGATTTAAGAAAGGTTGGAAACGGCACAGAGTCGTCAAAACTCCTACACTGATGTTAGGAGAAAGGCGTTAGAGTTCGAAGTAGAGGATGAGGTATATTTGGAAGTTTTACCCAAGAAGGGAGTTATGAGGAGATTCATGTTCAGATTTCGATTGCCAAGTTCGCAGGTTGAGAACAAAAGAGGTAGCCTCGGTCAAGGTCCTTTGGAGGAACCAATTTGTTGAGGAAGCTACTTGGGAAGTCGAAGAGGACATGAAGAAGAGATATACACATCTCTTTGAATCCGGAGAAAGGCAGATCAAGGTATTAATTTCCTTCTTAGTACTCTTTAATTATAGTGAGTATGTTGTTGCTGTTGTTGTTTGCATGGATTACTTGTAGGGTGTTTGAATTTGATGTTACACCCTTAGCCTGGTAAGGGTAACCTCATTTGAGGACGAATGTTCCCAAGGGGGAGATATTGTAACATCCGGCAATTTGAAATAACTATGAAGAGGCTTAGAATTGGAGATAATCATTTTCAGAAAGAATTAAAGTTCTGGAAATTTGGCTAAGTATGGGAAAAAGGTGAGCTTTTGACCAACTTTGGGCAGTCTTAACTCCTAGCTCAGGATGAGTTAGGTGTAGTTCCAG
>NW_006239730.1:66549-66751 GCF_000226075.1 Solanum tuberosum
ACAACGCCACCGGAAATTTTAAGGGCATTTTGGTCTTTTCCCTAACTAATTTCTATGGGTTATATTGAGGTGTTAGGCTGATTTTTAGATCAGTTTTTGCCCTTTTCAAAGAGTGAGAGCTAGGGCTTAGAAGAGAAGATGAAGAGAAGAAGAGAAGAAGAGGAGGAGAAGAGGAGAAAGAGAAGAGCAAGCAAGGAGATCA
>NW_006239730.1:66930-67304 GCF_000226075.1 Solanum tuberosum
ATTGGTTGTGTTTGTGTTGAAGTTCTTGTTGATTTGGGACTTGTTTCCGGTTGTGTTTATGAGTTGAAATCTATTGTATATTGAGGGGTTTATGATTCTAAGTGTTTGGGGCTGGAACCGTTGAAGTTAAGGAGGTTTAGAGTTGGAAAAATGAAGGAGAAGAGTTGGATTTTTAGGGGAAAAAGGCTGGGGAGTCGCGCCAGCCAGCGTGCCCCAACAGGGGTTCTGACGTTTTCCCTTGGCATGCTACGTCTCTCAGAACGCCCAACAGTCCTTCTGAAGTTTTTAGGCTGGCGCCCCGCACCTCTCAGAGCACCAAGGACGCCAACCTTTCCCATTCATTCCCCACTTTCTCATGCATGTTCCTTGGTATT
>NW_006239730.1:76610-76892 GCF_000226075.1 Solanum tuberosum
TTTGGGACATGTTTCCGGTTGTGTTTGTGAGTTGAAATCTATTGTATGTTGAGGGATTTTATGATTCTAAGTGTTTGGGGCTGGAACCGTTGAAGTTAAGGAGGTTTAGAGTTGGAAAAATGAAGGAGAAGAGTTGGATTTTTAGGGGAAAAGGCTGGGGAGTCGCGCCAGCCAGCGTGCCCCAACAGGGGTTCTGAAGTTTCCACTTTGGCGTGGCACGTCTCTCAGAGCGCCAGCAGGCCCCTTCTGAAGTTTTTGGTCTGGCGCTCCGCGCCTCTCAGA
>NW_006239730.1:78139-84509 GCF_000226075.1 Solanum tuberosum
GATATTATAAATATGATTTTTACGTCATGTTTTAAATAGTTTTACAAGCTTTATATATATTGCATCTGTCTCATTGCTTTATATTGAATTCAGTTATTCATTAGTTGAACAAAGCCAAGGTAAGTTCTCTTTTGTATCCCTTTCAAGCTTAAGTTGTTGTTAGCGGTCCAGCTCGCATACTCTTACATTCCATATACTGATGCCAGTTGGCCTGCATCTTATTATGTTGCAGACGCAGGTACCCAGGATCAGCATCCAGCATGTCGTTGATCCAATTGAGCACTCCAGAGTCAGTGGTGAGCCTCTTTGCATTCCGGAGGACTTGGTTATTTTGTTCTCTTAGTTTTGTTTTATTAGGATGTTGTGGGGTCTGTCCCAACATCCATCTCAGTGTGATAAAGGCTTCATAGATAGTCAGCCAGTTAGTTTTGAGTCTCTCATTTATGTATATATATAAGTATTCTACTTTGAGACTCGAGTTGCCTTTCGGCCAGATTTTATCAGTTGGGTTGTTTTATAACCTTTCATTGCATTGAGTTATTCTATTGAGTTAGGTTTCCGGTAAGTTAAGAAAGCTAGGCCAAGGGTTCGCTTGGGGCCAGCAATGGTCTCCGGGTGCCGGTTCCGCCCAGGGTGTAGGCTCGGGGCGTGACAGTTTTTTAGGTACAAGCTTAGTCCTGGGTAATTAAATCTTTTGGTAAAAATCATAATCCCATTTTACCAACTCCAAATTTCCATAGAGCTCAGAATTTTCAGAGGCTATACCAGCTAATACTAGTTACAAGAAACCCTTTGAAACCTCTTTTAGCAAACCTAGTGGGTTCCAGAGCAATGCTAATGGGAGAAAACTCTTAACTGCAGCAGAGATGGATGAAAAAAAGGGCTAAGGGACTATGCTTCCTTTGTGATGAAAATTATGTAAGGGGGAATGTATGTAAGACCAAGAAGCAGTTGTTCTTAGTAGGTTTATGTGGAGAAGGATATGCAACTATGGAAGAGACTCTAGAACAAGATCAGTTCCAGGATCAAGAAGCAATTGATAACATTGTCAATCCTGAGGGATGTATGACAATTTCATTGCAAGCTTTCACTGGTGTCTCTGGGTACCAGACCATTATAGTCACTGGTTATCATGAGAAAAGACCATTGCAGGTCCTCATTGATACAGGTAGCACCCACAATTTCATTGATGAAGAAGTGGAAATGAAGCTAGGATGCAAGGCCAACACAATCATGGAACAGTCTATTAGTGTAGCTGATGGGAGGAAGGTACAAATTGCTTCCATTTGTAAGAATTTGTAGTGGTTGCTACAAGGACCACATTTTCTTCTGATTTTTTATTGCTGCCACTAGGAAATGTTGATATAGTATTGGGGGTACAGTGGTTGAGTACATTAGAGAGAATTCTCTTTGATTTTAGCAACAAGACAATTGAGTTCATGCACCAAGGGAATAAACATGTTTTGAGAGGGGCAACCACTCAGATCAAGACTACTAAGGCTAAGGTGTTGAATAAGAAACCTGAAGAACTAGTAGAATTTTATATGTTGTCATTAAGCACACCTGCTACTTTATACTGTAACAGCATCTAGGCTATCACATCCACAGGTAATGACATTCCAGTTGGTTTGGCACCCGTAATGGAACAATACAAGTGTATTTTTGATATTCCTACTGTATTACCACCTCACAGAGGGCCCTATGATCACAAAATACCCCTCATAGACTCTGCAGTACCTATTAGTAAGAGACCTTACAAGTTTCCTAGAGTAAAGATGGAAATTATTGAGAAGTTGGTACAGGAAATACTAGACCGGGGGGTTGTACAACACAGTACTAGTCCATAGCATCCCCAGTTGTGCTAGTTGGAAAGAAGGAGAGTTGGAGACTTTGTATTGATTATGGGGATCTGAATCACTCAACAATGAAGGATAAATTCCTAATCCCTATTATTGAGGATCAGTTAGATGAATTGTAAGGTGCTGAGGTGTTCTCTAAGATTGACCTTAAAGCTGGCTATCACCAATTGAGAATGGCAGAATCTGATGTGCATAAAACAACTTTCAAAACTCATGGTCATTATGAGTTCTTAGTAATGCCTTTTGGCCTAACCAATGCCCTTTCATCATTCCAAAGTCTTATGAATTCAGTTTTCAAACCATTACTCAGAAAATCAGTGTTAGTTTTCTTTGATGACATTTTGGTTTATAGCAGAACTATGTCTGCTCATGTGGATCACTTAAGAACTGTGTTTGAGTTGATGAAGCACCATCAGTTGTATGCTAAAGCATCTAAGTGTGCTTTTGGGGTAAAAAAAAGTGGAGTACTTAGGACATTTTATTAGTTCTAAGGGAGTAGCAACTGATCCTAAGAAGGTATCTACAGTTCAAACCTGGGAACTGCCTACTACCATCAAGCAACTCAGAGGTTTTCTTTGTCTAGCAGGGTACTATAAGAGATTCATCAAGGGATTTGGAGCTATATGCAGACCTCTATATGAATTACTTAAAAAAGACACATTTTCTTGGACTAAAGAAGCTACTACACCCTTCCTGACTCTCAAAGAAGCCTTAGTGACTGCTCATGTTTTGGCCCTACCAAACTACGTTGAAACTTTTGTTATTGAGATAGATACAAGTGGTACAGGTATTGGTGTTGTCCTAATGCCTATATAGTAAAACACTAGCCCTTAGACACCAGTCCATGTGTGTTTATGATAGAGAATTGTTGGCAATGAATTTTGATGTGACCAAGTGGTCACATTATTTGTTAAGTAGACCCTTCATAGTCAGGATTGACCAGAAGGCATTGAAACATCTGCTGGAACAAACTATACACACTGATTTTCAGGTGGCTGGTATCTCAAAGATCATGGCTTTTGACTTTACTATTGAATACAAAAAGGGACTGAACAACAAGGCTGTTGATGCTCTTTCTAGGAATCAAGGTGCAGAGCTATTGGCTTTATCTTTGCTTACACCCTATGATACACTCTTCTGCCAGATTCATCAATCTTGGACTTCCGATGCTGCTTTACAGACCTTGATCACTAAACTGATAGTGCAACCTTATAAATCCTTCACTTGGATTAACTTTCAGCTTAGGTGGAAGGGAAGATTGGTGGTAGGATCTGACCCTCAGTTGAAAGAACACATTATTTAGTTGTGGCATTCTACACCTCAGGGTGGACACTCTGGAATGGATGCTACCATTAGGAGATTGGAGGGTTTCATTGATAGATGTGATGTGTGCCAGAGACACAAGTATGATGCCTCAGCTTATTTTGGCTTAATTCAACGACTACGCATCCCTTAAAGTGTTTGGACTGACATTAACTTGGATTTCATTGAGAATTTTCCTAAATCTAAAGGCAAGGATGTCATTCTAGTGGTGGTTAATAGGTTGAGTAAGTATGGCCATTTCATTTGCTTGCAACATCCTTACATTGCTTAGATTGTAGCTCAAAGCTCCTTGGACAATGTGTTTAGGTTGCATGGTATTCCCTCTACTATAGTCAGTGATAGAGACCTTATTTTCTTGAGTTCATTTTGGCAAAAATTGTTCACTTTGCAAGGAGTTCAGCTGCATAAGTCTACAATCTACCATCCTCAAACTGGCATGCCCCGAGCCTACACCCTGGGCGGGATTGACACTCAAGAACTATTGTTGGCCCTAAACGAACCCTCGGTCTGGCTTACTTACTCAGCGGAAGACTTAACTTAACAAGATAAACTCAAACAAATCTTAGAATGTTATAAAGAAAACATTCAACTAGACAATAAGGCAAACTCAAGTCTCAACATAAGATAATGAAATGAAAAGACTAAGGAACTAACATCTGATTGTCTATGAAGCCTCTAAGCAACTGAGATGGATGTCGGGACAAGACCCGCGACATCCTAATGAACTAATAATAAAACTGAAAGCAATAAAAGGGGTCCTCCGGAAGCAAGGAGGCTCACCACAAGACCCTGAGTGCTCAACTGGATCAACGATGCGCTGGATGTTGATCATGGTTACCTGTGTCTGCATCATAATAAGATGCAGGCCAAATGGCATCAATACATTGAATGTACGAGTATGCGAGGGGAATTCTAAAACAAGACATAAGCATGAAAGAAATCTGAAGAACTTACCTGGCTTAACTCAACTCAATATAACTGAACTCAATTCAATATAAAGCAGTTTAACACAAGTGCAATATAAAGAAAAGTTGTTTAAAACATGATGTCAACTCTGTGTGTATGCAAAGATACATATAACTCTGAAATGTATGTAAAAATTACAATAAACTGTGTATATAAGAATACATTTACTCCTATGGGAGTTTCTCTAACCGACAACCATCACGTAAGAGATATTGTGATAATACAACGTTTTGCCTCACACTGCCAGGGCCGTCCTATACCTTGCCGAGGGTATAGAACCTGAACTAATAAGTGGATCCACTAGTCTATGCTAAAAAGCACTAAAGGAATCATCTAAAAGGTATGACCCTTTTCAACCCATAATGGCTACATGGTTTATGGGGGCTGTGAGTTGTCTGAACTCTCCCCCATATCGATGCATAATACTACTCCCAAAATATGATACTAGCTCTTATGTTTTAAAAACATACTTCTTTCTGTGATTTGAGATAATTGCTCAAAACTTAGCTCAAAGGCTATCTTGGAAATCAAAGTTTCCCTTCTTGCTTAATTGTGAAAGCATTTACTCTTTTCTGAAAACTAGCTCAAAGGCTCTTTGGAAATCTCACTTTCCGTTCTTATTTAAATGTGAAAACATTTTAAACTCTTTGGGAATACATAGTCGGTAGTCCCCATATACTTCTTTGAATAAATGAACTTCAAACTTTACTCTTTACTTTTTACTTGACTTGAACTTTAAGACTTAAAACAAAGTTAAAAGCATTTGCAAAAGACTTCTTGAAAAGACTCTAAGAACTTCCTAGACTTGGCTCTTGACTTTCCTTGAATTTGAATTTATGGATTCAAGGTTATGATTCATGTTTATGGATGATTTCTAGATGTTTAGAAGTCATTTAGAGTAGTTAGAATCAATGGAAAGTGTTAGTACACTTTAGAAGGACTTAAATAGGCTAAACGATGAAACACGATGATCTGGGCACGTCCCTAGCGCGCTGCGCCAGCCCCCAGTTCCTGGGGCTCCTTTTGGAGTGCACCTCCCCAGCCTCTTTGGCGTTATGGGGGCGCGACGTGCTTGGCCCTCCCCAGGTGCGTCTGACGAACTTTTCAACTCATTTTCTGATCCTAAATTGTTTTAAATCGATTCCTTTTCTCAATATTTTCTTAGATTCAGATACCCAAAGCATGTACACTAGAATCTAACTCGAAACAACTCTTAACATCGGTAAAACGTCTCAAGAAAACCCATCAATCACATGTAACTTCAAGAATGGAAACAATTCAAGGACACAACTCAAGAATATCAAATTCTAACTCTTTTAGGACGAAAATCCCTGAATTAAACATGTTTGGCGCATGGGTGAATAGACCCAATGCTATGTGATCTAACATACCTCGTAGGGATCACCCCTTGACTAAATCCACAAGCGATTTCTTACGAAGACGACGAAACTTGAACTTTCTTCTCCTTTCTCCTCTTTTATCTTTTTTCCAAGCCCTAGCGTTTTTCAAATTTGTCTAAACTGACCAAATTCAGTTTTGACCCTTAATTAATTCACTAAAACGAATTAAATAAATTGTGTAAGGAAAAGACCAAACTACCCTTTAAAAATCCGGATTGGACATTTCCTTATTTGAACAGCCCAACTTCCAATGGGCATAACTTACTCATACTAACTTAGAATCGTGCAAACTTGATGGCGTTGGAAAGATTATTCCAAGATATTTCCTATGATATTTGGAAACACACCTAAATCATCCTGAGCTAGAAGTTATGGTTATTTGAATTGACCAAAAATCCAACTTAACAAACTTAACAAATTTTCCAGATTTTATATTCTTTCCAAAAATGACTATTTCCACTTTTTAATTTCTTTCTAGTTCTTTCTAGTTACGGGATGTTACAATATCGCCCCCTTGGGAACATTCATCCTCGAATGAGCTTACTCTTAGTAGGCTAAGGGTGTAACATCTAACATTCAGCTCAAACACCCAACAAGGAATGCAAATACAACATGCAATCTCATAAGTTAAAGAGTATTAAGAAGAGAATTAATACCTTGATCTGGAATTTCTCCGAATTCGAAGAGATATGGATATATCTTCTTCATATCCTCCTTATCTTCCCAAGTAGCTTCCTCAACAAATTGGTTCCTCTAAAGAACTTTGACTGATGATACTTCCTTAGTCATCAACTTGCGAACTTGGTGATCTAGAATCTGAAC
>NW_006239730.1:84671-94662 GCF_000226075.1 Solanum tuberosum
CCGCTGCTAATTCCTGTGGTAGCTCCAACTCATAAGCTACTTTGTCAATCTTTTTCGATATTTTGTAAGGGCCAATATACCGGGGACTAAGCTTCCCCTTCTTACCAAATCTCATAGCACTCTTCATGGGTGAAACCTTCAAGTATACCCAATCATCTACTTCAAACTCTAACTCCCTTCTCCTAATATCATTGTAGGATTTCTGACGAATTTGCGCCGTTTTCAACCTCTCTTGAATCACTTTCACCTTCTCCGTAGCTTGATGAACTAAATCTGGTCTTATCAACCTTGCTTCACCAACTTCAAACCATCCAATAAGAGATCTGCATCTTCTCCCATAAAGAGCTTCATATGGAGCCATTTGGATGCTAGAGTGGTAACTATTGGTGTAAGCAAAATCAATAAGAGGTAGGTGATCATCCAAATTACCTTGAAATCAATCACACAAGCCCTCAACATATCCTCTAAGGTCTGAATAGTGCGCTCTGCTTGACAATCTGTCTGAGGATGAAAAATAGTACTTAAGTTCACCTGTGAACCCAAGCCTTTTTGGAATGACTTCCAAAATTGTGCAGTAAATTGTGCACCTCTATCTAATATAATTGAAACAGGGAATCCATGAAGTCTTATTACCTCCTGAATATATAACCTGACATAATCCTCTGTTGAATGGATAGTCTTTACCGGCAAAAAGTGGGCTGATTTGGTCATTCGATCCATAATTACCCAAATAGAATCATGCTGCTTGCGAGAACTAGGCAAACCTGTGATGAAATCCTTATTGATCATCTCCCACTTCCATTCTGGATGTACTATATTATGATCCATACCACCGGGCCTTTGGTGCTCTACTTTAACTTGTTGAAAATTCAGACACTTAGCAACAAACTCTGCAATGCCCTTCTTCGTACTACTCCACAAATGGGCCCATGAAATTGACCCCCCAAATATCAAACAACTCCACCTCTAGAATAGGTGTCATGGGTAACTCATGGCGCCGACAGATGGCTCCTTGCCGCTGGCACACATCACAACTCCTTACTATGTCCATCGCATCCTGATGAATTGTGGGCTAGTAGTGCCCACACTGAAGTATCTTGTGGGCTGTCCGAGCACCTCCATAATGGCCACCTACTGGAGAGGAGTGGCAGGCCTCTAGATTGTGCAACATCTCAGCTTCAGGAATGCATCGCCTGATGATGTTATCAGCACACACCCTGTACAGATGAGGTTTATCTCAAAAATACTTACCCACATCATGCAGGAACCTCTTCCTTTGCTGAAATGTCATCCCCTCAGGCATCAAATGTCTAACAAGAAAGTTAGCAAAATCAGCAAACCAAGGAATAAGATCAAGAGTAGCGGCTAGTACCTTCTCATCCGGGAACAAATCATTTATTTCGAGCTTGAGTTCCTCTTTATTTTTAGCCTCCAACCTAGACAGATGATCAGCTACCTGGTTCTCACAACCTTTCCTATCTTTAACCTCAAAATCAAACTCCTGAAGAAGCAACACCCATCTGATCAACCGTGTCTTGGCATCTTTTTTTGCCATGAGGTATCTCAGAGCTACATGATTTGTATGGACTATCACTCTAGTACCCAGCAAGTAAGCTCTGAATTTATCGAAAGCATACACCACCGCCAGTAGTTCATGTTTCGTTGTGCTCCATTTAGTGACTTACTAACATAGTAAATCGGATGAAACATCTTGTTGTGCTTCTGCCCCAACACAATTCCTAAAGCAATACCACTAGCATTGCACATTACCTCAAATGGCTCATCCCAATCTGGGCCAATGATCACTGGGGCAGAAATCAGCTTCTCTTTTAGGCATTCAAAGGCTATCAGACATGCCTCATCAAAAACAAATTTCATTTCCTTCTCTAAAAGCTTGCACATGGGGTGTGCAATTTTCGAGAAGTCCTTGATGAACCGCCTATAGAATCTGGCATGTCCTAAGAAACTTCGAACACCCTTCACACAGATAGGCGGAGGCAACTTTTGAATCACCTCAACTTTGGCCTTGTCGACCTTCAACCCCTTTTGTGACACCTTGTGCCCAAGGACTATACCTTCCTTGACCATGAAATGGCATTTCTCCCAATTCATTGGCCTCATCGCATCTCTGTAGGACCTCACTAAGATTAAGCAAACAGTCATCAAAGGTTTCACCTACCGCTGAAAAGTCATCCATGAAGACCTCCAGAGTGTCCTCCATCATGTCTGAGAAGATTGACATCATACACCTCTAGAAAGTTGCTCGTGCATTACATATCCCAAATGGCATGCGTGTAAACGCAAAGGTGCCATAAGGACATGTAAATGTGGTCTTTTCCTGATCTTCAAGAGCAATTGATATCTGGTTGTAGCCAGAGTATCCAACTAAGAAGTAGTACCACCATTTTCCAGCCAACCTGTCAAGCATCTGCTCCATGAAAGGCATCGGGAAGTGATCCTTCAAGGTCCATTTGTTCAGCTTCATGTAGTCCACGCACACTCGCCATCCAGTGACTGGTCTCTGAGGGACCAACTCATTCTTTGCATTCGTAACCACAGTCATACCACCCTTTTTGGGCACACATTGCACTGGGCTAACCCAGTGACTGTTAGAAATGGGGTACACCGCCCGAGCATCTAACCACTTGATGATCTCCATGTTGACCACCTGTTGCATAGGTGAGTTTAACCTCTGCTAGTGTTCAATGCTTAGGCTGCAGTCTTCCTCAAGTTGAATCTTATGGGTGCATATACCCGAAGGTAGCTCGATGATGTCAGCAATGGTCCACCCAATAGCCCTTTTTTACCTTATCAACACTTTGATCACAACTTGAACCTGTTCCATATTCAAATCTGCAGCCAAAATCATAGGTAAAGTGTTGTTAGTGCCCAAAAGTACATACCTCAGGTGACTGGGTAACTGTTTCAGTTCCAGCACACAGGTGGCTCCTCAATATATGATTTCACCGAAGGACATGACCTGTTTTTCAAATCCAAGTCCAGTGTTTTTGGAGCATAAGAGTGTGCTCCTATTCCCTACAAAGAATTCATGGTTTCTACATAGTCAGACCGAAAATTAGCTTCAAAATTCATCAGCACGGCAGCTAAGGTTTCAACAGCCAACCTCTCCTCAATGGTTTCTCCCATTTCTTCTTTATAAAAAACCTTTATCGCAGACACCACATTCATGTCATGTGGCTGTTTCATTGACCTGCAAATATTAAACTTTACCTCTTCTTTGTTGAGTCTGAACTTCAGTTCTCCTCTCTCAACATTTACCAATGCTCGTCCTGTGGCCAGAAATGGTCTTCCAAAATAATGGGAACCTCAAAATCCACTTCGCAATCCAAGATCACGAAGTCTACCGAAAAGATAAACGCGTCCACCTTTACGAGCACATCACATAGAATGCCCACAGGTCGCTTCACTGACCTATCTGCCATCATCAACCTCATTGGTGTGGGTTTAGGAACTCCTAACCCCAGTTTCTTGTAGATGGCCAGCGGCATCAAGTTTATACTGTCCCCTAAATCACACAAGGCCTTTGAAAATTCAATTGATCCTATGGTGCACGGTATGGTAAATGCACTTGAATCCTCTTTCTTCTGTACCAGAGACCTGGTAGCAATAGCGCTGCAGTGATGAACATTGTCAGTCAAATCAATACTTACAGCTCTTTCTTTGTGACCAAGTCTTTCATGAACTTGGCATATCCTGACATCTTCTCTAGTGCTTCCACCAGTGGGATATTTACTGATAGTTGTCTCAGCATGGTGATGAATCAAGCAAATTTCATCCTAGGCTTTCTTTCTGAGCCTTTGAGAGAAAGGAGGAGGTGGTCTTAGGATTTGTTGTAAAGGCGTAGTTCCCTCAACCTCTTTTTCTTTTTCTCTTGCTAGTTTTGTTATTGGTTGAGCATCTTCCAAGTCATCTACTTGTTCAGCTTCATCCTCCTCTCTTCCAACTTTCTCCAACACCTGCTCATGTTTAGTACCTGCAGAAATTAGGTCATTAAGAATATTACCACTCCTGGTGGTGATAGCCATGTAATGCCTATCCTTCTTAGGATTTTGGATCGTGTCACTTGGTAGTGACCCATTCTTCCTCTGATTCAATGAGGCTGAAAGTTGCCCCAACTGCTGCTCAATTTGCTTGATGGAGGTGGTGTGAGAGTCTACTAGTTGACTCATACGGGAGAAATCACCTTTCATCTCCTTCACCCTTGCATTAGTTGATTCAACTTTTTGGAGCACCGTGGCCAACATGTCTTCCAGCTTAGACCCCCTGGAACTACTATTTGCCCGGTCTCTATTACCTGGGGGCACATACACACCACTGCTATTATTTTTGTACCCATATCTATTCTGCCAATTTCCTTACTTTCTGTTTGCTGGCCTATCATACTGCCTTCCCTTGAGTAGTCCGACTTCCATTTCCAAAATTGAAACCCTGGTTTCCCGAGTTATAATTCTGGATACCTCCATGGTTGCCTAGGTAATTGGCCTCCTCATCTAGATCAATATCCTGATCTTCATACATGTTTGGCTGTCCCACAACATTTACCTTTTAAGACTTTGAGACAGTATGCTTCGTAAGTAGATCTATTTGGGTCCTCATGTGTGCCATGTCTTGATCCTTTTCTTCTTCTCTTTTCCTTTGTTCAGCTGAAAGTTCAAATGTGTACCCAAGATCTCCTACTTCTACATCCCTGGTGTACCATGCCATGTTATTCTTTGACACCTCGTCCATCAGTTGCATGCTCTCTGAGAATGGCTTCCTCATAAATGATTCTCCACACACTGCATCAGTAACATGTTTAGTAACATAATTCAAAGATCTATAGAAAGACTGTTTTAGATGTCTCTCAGTGAGACCATGGTTTGGGCACTTCTTCAGCTTTTGGCTGAATCTCCATCAAGTGTCATGCATCGCTTCTCCTGGTAGCTGCTTATGGGCACTTATCTCATCCTTCATCTGCAGCTCTTTTGATTCCAGAAAGAATCATTCCAGGAAGGCCTCCTTCAACTCAGTCCAAGTCCTATTTGAGTCATCCAGCATCTCATTTAACCAGTTGGTTGCCTGTCTGGTAAGAGACAATGGAAATAACCTCAATCTCATCGTTGTTTGGCTAACTCCAGGAATTTCTTGCGATTTGCAAATCGCCCCAAAGTTCATCAGATGTTGATTAGCATCATCACCAGGTACACTCCTGAACATACCTTTCAGATTCAACAGTTGAATCATAGTGCTGGTGATTGTGAATTTCACACCTGGAGGTAGTGCAGGTAACCACTACAGGAAAAGTGTGAATTACATGGGAATTTTCTTGGGGATTAGTATGAAAATTCCCAAGAAAATTATTTTCCTACAAATTGTCATACTAATGCCCAAGAAAATCCCCATGTAATTCACCTTTTTCTTGTAGTGAACGGTATCGCTCTTGTGGCTCCTGCTCTATCCAAGTCTAGGTCATCCTCTTCATACATCATGTGAGCTGGATAATGTGCTCGACCCCATGGAGCTAGTGGTTAGCGGTGGGTAGGAATTATATCTTTCACTCTTGGTTGTTCATCCATCACCCTAGGTGGGTTATTCACAGCATTCTGCTGAATAACTCTTGCAGCAGTTTCAGCCTCCAATCCCAATCTTTGCCTCTGAGCCTCAAGTTCTTGTGGATTCACCATTTTTCGAATAGTCTTTCAAAGTACTGAGTCGTAAGGAATCAATGGAGCTCCTTTACTTCTAGTATTTGGCATACACAATCGAACTCACCTGAAATAGACACAGACAAAGAACAAGATGTAAAATTAGGAAATATAACTACAACTTGAATAAAAGCTAGAAAAACATTTCTGAATTGAAATTCCCCGGCAGCGACGCCAAAATTTAACATGTCCAAACTTACACCTCAATTAAGAGATATAAACGGTCGAAGTCAATTTATAGAACTCAACGTGAGTTGAGGTAAAAGTTTTACTCAAATGTCGTTATTATTTCCTAAAGAAACAATTACAGAAAGTAAAATTGGGTTTAGCTATTGATGCTTATTGTGACCAACGACACTATTCTACGGTATAAGTGTCTACGATCATCGATAATATAGTAACCCAACCAAGGGTTGGGGTCGTGTCCCAAGGGAGCGGTTTTGAGAATTGATAGAAAAATAGAATTTACATTCTAACTAGTCGTAGCTAAAAGATATTAACGAACAAAAAACCATAGTAAATAAAATGGGGTGACACAAAATTGTCAAATATCAAAAGGGGGTTTTGTAACAAATACTAAAACAGCAAAATAAACAAGAAAATCAAGTATGGGGAAAGGTTCTTGGGATGTGACCGCAATACAAGTTGAGATAAATTGTTGGGTACATGCTTTCGATAGGACATTTGCAAAATAATAGTTACTAGGCTAAGCTTTAAATGGAAATAAGTTCCCTCTCGGGCAACTTACCCCGTTTCAAATGAGTTCCTCTCTATCACGACCCGAGATCACCCCCTAGTCGTAACCGGCGTACTCGACCTCGAAGAGCTCTAATACAAGCCTCTTAGCATTCATTCATCGCATAGACACTAAAAACCATAAGGAATTTAAAACTTTCTTTAACAAGAAAACAATTGCATAAAAAAAATAATAGCAAGCAGAAGACTTTCTAGACTTTATACATGATGTCTCAAAACCATCTAATACTTTAGAGTACAAAATTTGGGACTAATCCTGTACACAACTTAAATAATACTTAAAAGACATAAAAGAACATATTGGGTATTGTCCTCGAATCTATGAGGACTCACCAAGTCTTCATCTCCAACACTTAGAAACCTATCAAGTAGCCATGACATGTCACCATCTCCAAATCCCTAAACTTTAGTCCAAAAAGGGAAAGAAAGGGATTAGCACAATTAAGTACTAAGTATGGAGACCATGCAAAAACATGCCAAAAAGGACATTTTCAAGGAAGTAAATGCTTTCATATCATTTAATAAAACCTTTCATTTACAAGTATAAGAGACATAATACAAGTCAACATTAACATATAAGACCATAGCCAAGCACACACATACTTAACATAAGTCCATACACAACCCATGCTTAGCTTTAAAAGAACACATGTCATTTCATTACCATAAGACCTCTACCTAATATAACCTTAAGACACACTTGAGTGAGACAAGAAGGGACCGCCCATACAACCTCTTCAAGCACACTTAAGTGTTCCCCAAGATTACCTTAGATAAGGACATTTCATTTACAACATAACTTCAATAGACCAACATTCTTTAAGAAACCATTTTGGAGACATTCAAGCACATAAGGGGACTTTCACATAATAGTCGTTAGACTTAGGGAACTCACTTTAGTATCTTCAAAGCCTACTCGTGCCATGTGTAGATAGCATCCCATACTACTACCTACACGTTGTAGAACCTATCCAATAACTAGAGTGCACATCCCACATAATGGGAATAGGCATAACCGACATAGACCATACTAGCTAGGCATAGAATCCGGAGTCTTTCCTACTCCGTGGAGGCTGTTCTACTTGCCAAGGGTAGAACTAGGACACATCCCATGTAGGCACATGGTTTAGGGGATGTCCAAGGAAGTTCATTGTGCCTAATCTCATACTCAACTAGGCCACCTTCCTAACCACATCCACTCGGTGCTAGCCTTGTTTCCCATAGAGTATTCAATCACATATGTACTTAGAGAAGGTTCCTTTTCTAGTTCAACCAACTCATAGTACCTCTTCCCAAGAAAGGCCCCATTTCTTAGTCATGGCCAATCAAGGTTCATAAGGATAGCTCATTAAATCCCCCTAGAAGGGTGCCTTAGGCCTACCGATCCAAGGTTCATCATTTCACACATGAGAAGGGCTACCACCATTAGGTCTACCGATTTCATGGTTTTACATTTACTTAGGAAAGCTAGACTTATGAAAGGGCACCATTTCTTAGTTTTGCCCATTTCACACATTCATGCATTCAAGACTTTAAGTAACAAGGAGGGACACTTTAGTCTACCAACCAAGTCACAACATTTTCATTTAAGGATACTTCATAATCCAACATCATTTCATATATACATCATGAGAAATCATACTTTAACTCACAATGCTATCCACTTTACATAGGATCATCACAAGATCACATAAAACTCATTCACACCATTCCTTCACATATAGCTTCACATAAAACTCATTCACATCATTCCTTCACATATAGCTTCACATAAAACTCATTCACATCATTCCTTCACATATAGCTTCACATAAAACTCATTCACATCATTCCTTCACATATAGCTTCACATAAAACTCATTCACATCATTCCTTCACATATAGCTTCACATAAAACTCATTCACATCATTCCTTCACATATAGCTTCACATAAAACTCATTCACATCATTCCTTCACATATAGCTTCACATAAAACTCATTCACATCATTCCTTCACATATAGCTTCACATAAAACTCATTCACATCATTCCTTCACATATAGCTTCACATAAAACTCATTCACATCATTCCTTCACATATAGCTTCACATAAAACTCATTCACATCATTCCTTCACATATAGCTTCACATAAAACTCATTCACATCATTCCTTCACATATAGCTTCACATAAAACTCATTCACATCATTCCTTCACATATAGCTTCACATAAAACTCATTCACATCATTCCTTCACATATAGCTTCACATAAAACTCATTCACATCATTCCTTCACATATAGCTTCACATAAAACTCATTCACATCATTCCTTCACATATAGCTTCACATAAAACTCATTCACATCATTCCTTCACATATAGCTTCACATAAAACTCATTCACATCATTCCTTCACATATAGCTTCACATAAAACTCATTCACATCATTCCTTCACATATAGCTTCACATAAAACTCATTCACATCATTCCTTCACATATAGCTTCACATAAAACTTATTCACATCATACCTTCACATATAGCTTCACATAAAACTCATTCACATCATTCCTTCACATATAGCTTCACATAAAACTCATTCACATCATTCCTTCACATATAGCTTCACATAAAACTCATTCACATCATTCCTTCACATATAGCTTCACATAAAACTCATTCACATCATTCCTTCACATATAGCTTCACATAAAACTCATTCACATCATACCTTCACATATAGCTTCACATAAAACTCATTCACATCATACCTTCACATATAGCCTCATTCATATATAATAATATAACAATACAATAACACTCATATAATGCCCTTCATGGCCTCAATCATAATACATTCCATAAGTAGACACCTCCACCATAAGTGGATCACACATCAATCTATCAAAATTCTATATCAATTCTACATTAACAATGAAGTTAGGCCAACTTACCCTTTTCCAAAGCCCCAAGGTTGGAATTGGGCAAACTCAGTGGCTTTGGAAAGAGGACTCAGAGACCTTTAATTGGATAGGTAAAAGGTCCACCTAATTCATTTTGAGCTAAAAGATATGACCATTTAAAGTTGACCCTTACAACTCACTAGTTCAAATGACTAGTTTCCGGACGTCACGGTCCTTTCTCATCATTTCATCAAGTTCTCAACTCCAAACTCACATGTGAGGCTCTAGTTTCACTAGTTCGTTTTTAGGGTCGTCACACTCTCGGACATCCATTTGCCGCATGAAGACCAACCTACGCCTTATCCTACTCACTCTCTCGAGCTGAGTGTTAGGATATGGGACTAGGGCTCATCCTCTCGGGCTGAACCTCATGTCGACTCACTCCTTAGGCCATCATTCTAGTGGTTTTGGTTTCGCGACATCCCTTTCGGGCAAGCCAAAAACACATGGGTGGATTTGTATTTGCAACTACAAACCCTTTAGATTAAGCCACAACCACTAGGTGAAATCACCATTAAAATAAAAATATCCTATCAGCAAGCAAGACCCAACAACAATATCAACACATATTTGCTAAATCACACCC
>NW_006239730.1:94742-100499 GCF_000226075.1 Solanum tuberosum
AATAATTGTTTGACACTTAAAACTACAACTCTAACTAGTATTTATAGTTTTCACAGATTGTGCTGCGGAGGATTGTTCGGCGACATTAGTCAAGATCGCCGATGAACTCGGTGATCCACCTTTTGGTCAGGTCATCGCCTTCAGTGTCTTGCCTTTTGCATCCTCGCATTCTGGATCATTGGGCGGTACAGTACTGCTTCGCGGAACTGATCGGCGACTCGCCGACTGCTCCTTTCCTCGCTTTTTGATCCACTACCTTCAAGGCTTCGCTTACTAGAACGAAGGGCGGTTCGTATCATTTCGGCGACTCGCCAAGTTAAACTCGGCAATCTGTAGATTCCATTTCTTGATCTTTTCAGCCCTATTTGCTCCGTTTTGTGCCTAAGTATCCATGCTTCCACTAAAACTTCAAATACCTGAAACTTTAGTATTTTAATCAGGTATTGAGGTAAAACAAACACTCAAGGACACTATTTCCATTAAAATAAAGCCCTAGATGAGTCCAATTTGTGGACTCATCAACACCCCCAACTTAAACTTTTGCTTGTCCTCAAGCAAACTCAAGTTCAGCTGTTCAAAAAAGGTGCCTCAAACAGTGCTACACAAGACTAAATCATGAATGCACACAACAAGACTCAATTTACTTATGCATGGATCAATTTTGTATTCAAATATTCAAATTGTGACACATTATCACCAAAGATTCTCATACTCGCAATACTTGCTACTTGTGCAAGTTCAAGCTTAACAAAAATATCTAAATGCCCTCGTACAAAGAATGATTCCATATTCACACACAAATATGAGTAAATTTAAGATCAGGAATCAGATACAACGCTCACACTTAAAAAGAGGAACACAATGCGTGTTTTCACCCATAGGTTTGCCCTTATTTTCCAATTGACTTTCGATCCAGCTTACTCAAGATAAAAAAAAAAGTCTTTCTAAGGCTTGTAACGAGGCTGAGTGCAAAGGTATGGTCATTTAGGCTTAGTGACTTTTTCCTCGTGAGATGTGGTATTCTCAAAGCATTCCCTTATTTTCCTTTATCACTTATTTTTCTAGTGCTTTTAAGTCATCCTATTATTCGTTCTCCATGTATTGCTTGGAATCCAGTTTCTTTTGCACTTTTATTCCACGACTTTCTTTTTCTTTCTTTTCTTTTCTCTTTCTTTCTTTTTTTTTTTTTTTATTTCTTATATGGAGGGTTTCCATTTTTTTTTTTGCAATACAATAGGTTCATGATACTTTCTTGCACTTCTTGACTTTTCCTTTTCCTTTTCACCACACCCTCAGCTTAGACTTTTGGCCTAAGTTGGCTATTCACTAAACATATCTCAAGAGGATTATAGGTAGTGGATGAAAAAGGTCTAAGTTTCATCAAGTTTCTTCCAAAGGAGGATAAGCTCAAGGGGTCTTCAAGAGAGTTTCACACGCTCACGGGCAGGCCACAAAAAGAGTTATATGTTAAATTGGTTCACACTCTTCTAAAGTTGCGTAAGATCATCTAAAGAGTACACATTTCTAAATCAATCAGACTAACGGGGAAAATTCTAGATTTATTCATGCATGGTTCAAAGTAAGCTAATCACACAAGGCATTGATACTTCAATCAAAGAAGACTAGACACGTTCGCTAGTGTGCAACGGTCCTCACAAGAAAATCAATTTGATAAATGGCTAGTCACAACGAGATGCAAAGAGTGCACATATTGTCTATGTAACTTCATTTGGCCTCGTCGTAGCCGTGCATTCATGTTTGTTCAATTGGGAGCACTATTCAAGTCATCGGTATTGATCGAAACCGAGACTCAATTTTTTTTTTGCAAAGGAACAACCACTTTCAACACAAGAGGTGGAGAAATTTTTTCGGAAGGATCAAAATTATTTTCAATTAGAACACAACTTTTAGTTGTGTTTTAGTTATTGTGGAAACATTACAGAAAGCATGAGTGTCAACGGTAGTAACAGGAGCCATGAGCTCAAACATCCACAAAAAGAATCAGTATTTAAACCACAAATTAAATCAAACAACCCAAATATATACAGAACAAAACAGGAATGTCAACACAAAAGGTGTGGGCCTCACCCCACCACAAATAAAAAGCGTTTGTCCTCAAATGCAAGTAATAAGTATCCAAAAGGTCAGATAAATTCAGCCAGAGAGGGAGGTAAAGAGGGGATCATGTTTAAGCAATCGCTCCATCTGTCTGGGCATCAGTGCCCGGTGTGTTATCATTCTGACCCTTTTCCTCTTTCTTTTTTTGCTCAGCTTCACCCTCTATAGCAATATTAGCCTCCACCATATTATCTATTTCATGAGCTGCTTTAAAGGCATGTATCGTGTTAATAAACCCTCGGGTCCACGAAGGGACATTAGGGTCAATTGGCACCCTCCTCCTCGAACTGGCTATCTTGTTCTCACTCTTTACATTTCTTCTGAACGTTTGAGCACTTATGTGTCTCAGTGGCATGTTTCTTCCTGCAATTTTCGATCTGGCCATGTCTTCAAAGTCTTGAGATAACGTTATAATATATTTAACAAACAAAACAAGGACAAACAGTTGCAAGAAAATTTGTCAGTCCACTTGGTGGGTCGCCAAGTACATTCGGCGAGCGATGGGTCATCCGTCGTAAGTCACAGTGCAGAAGCGAATAGGGGTGCAGACAAAAGGTGACCAAGAAAAATTTCGGCAAGTCACCGAGTGCTTTTGGCGACCTCGTGCTTCTCGCCAAAAATTACACACGCCATAAAAATTGAAGCATGATAATAAGGGTGAGATAACGCAATTTGACGAAGCGCGAAGTGGCTTGGCGAGCTCATCATAGGTCGCCGATTTACCCAACGTGCCTACTTTTGACTTAACTTCTCGAAATCAGCCCTGTATCCTCCGAAAACAAAGTTTAAGCTCACATAGCACAAATTAGACCAGGACCTACAACATACGAACACCACCCATCACTCATTAACTCAACTAGATGTATTAGAGAACAAGATTTTGGTAGTTTAAGCAATATTATCGAATAACAATTAACAATTAACCCATTCTATCCAATAAGGGAGGTTCAGCAGAGTTTAACAATACCAAATATGTTGCAAATGAGTACAATGTTGACAGAAATTTGAGGGGATCAGAAAGCTAACCTTTTGTACTGATTAAGAAGTTACTGAGGTGCTAGGCGGCAATGCAATCCAAATTCGCGCACAAATCAATGAACCACAATATTCCAAAAGTGCAATAAATATAAAACTAGGGTGTAGGTGTGAGTTTGGTAGGATGAAGAAATGAGAGAAATTGAGTGAAATAGGATTTTTAAACCTGTGGCCAGCAAAAACCGTCCAATTCCCGCCCGTTCAGCGATGTGAGTCAAGTTCGCCTAGTCATTCGGTGACACGCAGAATGTCTAATTTCTTTGCCGAAGTTAGCAGGACCTTTGGTTTATGTAGGGATCCCAACGGCGGTCTCTGTCGATATCGCCAACATGGTTGGCGATTTGCCAGTAATTTTTCTAGATCGCTGAGCTTTACAGAATCCCATATGAGGATGCCTTTGGTCAGACTGTGGAAGAATTTTAGTTCACCGAACTTGTCAGCGACCCGCCAACTAAACATGTTGCTCGCTTTCATATATCCTTTCAATCACTTCCCTAGCTTCAACCTGTTCAAACAAAACACTATTATTTTATCAAGAAAATTAAAAAGCAAGTAATTGGTTTTGGGTTGCCTCCCAAACAGTGCCTTAGTTAACGTCGTGGCACTACGTAAGTCAATGCTTAAATCGGATTTTTAGGGTTGCACCTAGTGCATCTAGGTGATCCCACTTGTTCATGTGGATGAGGCTGAGGAAGCACATGACTTAGGAGAGTTTCGATTAGCTGGATAGATCTAAAGTGAGAGTTGCTCATCTAATTTAGCAGTTCTATACTTTCTCTAATCTTTTCTAGCACTCTATCTTGTTCATATAGCTTATGAAGAATTATTAATAGCATATCTTCGATACGCTTATTTTCACTGTCCATAGATCCTCTCTGCTCAGTCTGTGGTCTGCATTTACTTTGATCTCTGGACACCATCTCCAATTCCTTGATCTTGTTAGTCAATTTATCCATCTGACTTAGCAAAATGATCAATTGTTGGTCCTTCTCAGTGTCCTTGTTGATTTTAGCTGCAAGGTCAAGGAATTGGTTGCGGTCTCATAGGGGTATTTTTCACGGCCACTTGGCATAAGTTGGTTCATTATCTCTCTGTTTCCGGGAATTAGACCCCTGTAGAAGCATTCCGGTAGAACTAAATCGAGTATTTTATGAGTTGGGCATTACATCAATAGTATTGTAAACCGCAGCCACGACTCATGAAAGGGTTCTCCTTCTAGATGCTTGAAATTTAGGATGTGATCCCTGAGCTTCATCACCTCTGCTGGAAGGTGCTCCATTAGTCCGCCTTCTCTATCATGTATACTCATTATCCTGCCTCAACACGCAAACAACTAGACAAAACTAAAAATTAGGTGAGTAAACTACTACTAACAAGAACAACAATTCTATTAGACTAAAAATTCTAAAACAACACCACTCCCCGACAGCGGGCGCCATTTTGATGCTTATCGTGACCAACGACACTATCCTATAGTATGAGTGTCTACGATCATCGATAATATAGTAACCCAACCAAGGGGTTGGGGTTGTGTCCCAAGGGAGCGGTTTTGAGAATTAATAGAAAAAATAGAATTTACATTCTAACTAGTCGTAGCTAAAGATATTAAAGAACAAAAACATAGTAAATAAAAGGGGGTGACACAAAAGTGTCAAATATCAAAGGGGATTTTGGAACAAATACTAAAACCGTAAAATAAACAAGAAAATCAAGTATGGGGAAAGGTTCTTGGAATGTGACCGTAATACAAGTTGAGATAAATTGTTGGGTACATGCTTTCGATAGAGCATTTGCAAAATAATAATGACTAGGCTAAGCTATAAATGGAAATAAGTTCCCTCTCAGGCAACTTATCCCGTTTCAAATGCGTTCCTCTCGGACACCCATTTGTCGCATGAAGACCAGCCTACACATTACCCCACTCACTCTCTCGAGCTGAGTGTTAGGATATGGGATTAGGGCTCACTCTCTCGGGCTGAACCTCATGTCGACCCACTCCTTAGGTCATCAGTCTAGTAGTTTTGGTTTCGCGACCTCCCTCTCGGGCAAGCCAAAAACACATGGGTGGCTTTGTATTTTCAACTACAAACCCTTTAGATTAAACCACAACCACTAGGTGAAATCACCATTAAAATACATCTAACCTATCAGCAAGCAAGACCCAACAAAAACATCCGGTTCGTCCAAGGCGGAGCATATCAGGAATAGGAAAGTTCAGTGGAGGCGGAAGAGAAGGAACCGAGGGCTTGGTCTGGGCTGGCCTTTATTAGTTGCTTTCTTTTTCTAGAATTTGGACATTAAGTCTAATGATGTAATGAGGTCCTACAATAATTAAATAAAAGCCTACTTTTAACCAAAAAAAACCAACAAAAACATCAACCCATATTTGCTAAATCACATCCCAAGAATGGGGGTTTTTAGCCACACATCAAGAAATAAGAAATTATACCTAACATGATAAAGAAATCAACTACATATAAGAAATCAAACCTTGAACTAAGTTACGGAAGAAGAATAAAGAAGACCCACTTCCAACTTGGGGAAGAAGAACTCATTTCTTCAAGTCTCCACAAAACCCTCTCCAAACTTGAGAAAAAATATCCC
>NW_006239731.1:0-89 GCF_000226075.1 Solanum tuberosum
AATGAACTAAAAGACTGAAAGCAATAAAAAGGATCCTTCAGAAAGCTAGGAAGCTCACCAACTGACTCTGAGTGCTCAATTGGATCAAC
>NW_006239731.1:695-6989 GCF_000226075.1 Solanum tuberosum
TTAGCTTTAAAGCTCTCTTGAAAATCTCAGTTTCCTTTCTTGCTCAAATGTGAAAACATTTTAACTCTTGGGAATACTTAGTTCCCGTATAATCTTTGAAGAATGAACTTTACTCTTACTCTTTACTGAAAACTAGCTCAAATGCTCTTTTGAAAATCTCAGTTTCCTTTCTTGCTCAAATGTGAAAACATTTTAACTCTTGGGAATACTTAGTTCCCGTATAATCTTTGAAGAATGAACTTTACTCTTACTCTTTACTGAAAACTAGCTCAAATGCTCTTTTGAAAATCTCAGTTTCCTTTCTTGTTTAAATGTGAAAACATTTACTCTTTGGGAATACATAGTCCCGATATACTCTTTTGAAGAAATGAACTTCAAACTTTACTCTTTACTCAACTCAAAACTCAAGTCTTAAAACAAAGTTAAAACATTTGAAAAGAGTTTTGGAAAACTTAATGAAATTCTCTTAACTTGAATCTTGACTCCTCTTGACTTGTCTCTTGACTTCTCTTGACTTGACTCTTAACTTTCCTTGAATTGAATTATGGATTCAAGGATTGTGATTTGTGATAGGAAAGATCTCATGATGTTTAGGAATGATTTTAGATAGCTAAACATGAGAAATGATCAAGAAATCATTGCCTAGACACTAGTCCGCGACGCGGAGGCGTATTTAAATTTTGGTCGTGAAAATACTTTTTGAGGCAGAGAGGTCCGTGACCACTCCGCGACGCTAGGATGAATTTTTCAAAACTGAGGGGCAGGTCCGCGACGCGGCCTGGGGCACCAGATTTGCCCGACTTTTTCCTTCTTTCGTTTTCCCGTCCCAATTCACCCAAACTCGACTATTCTTCTTAATTTTTCTTTAGATTTAGATACCCAGCATGTATACACAAGAATCTAACTCAAACAACTCAAGGAAACAATGTTTTAACCTCAAGGAACTGCTCAATCTCCACCTAACTCGAGAACAAAGGTAAATTTCAAGAACACCATTCAAGATTCATCAACTTTCAACTTTCTAGAACAAACTTCGCTGAAATAAACATGATTGGCACGTGAGTGAACGAACCCAACGCTATGAAAGACTGACATACCTCTTTAGGGATCAACCCTTGTCGAAATCCACAAGCTAAACCTATAAGAACGATGAACTTTGCTCTTTCTTCTCTTTTCTCCTCTTGCATTCTTTCTCCACAACCCTAGCGTAAATTTCCAATTGTCTAAACTGAACCAATTCAGTTTAGACCCCAATTTAATTGCTAAAAATGAATTAACTTAATTGGGTAAGAAAAAGACCATAATGCCCTTCTAAAATCCGGATTGGACTTTCCTTATTTGAACATCCCAACTTCCAATGGGCATAACTTACTCATACGAATTCGGAATCACGCAAAATTGACGGCGTTGGAAAGATTATTCAAAGATATTTCCTAAGATATCTGGAAACACACCTAACTCATCCTGATCTAGGATTTATGGTCGTTTGAATTTGACCAAAAACTCAAACTTAACTTAACCAATTTTCCAAATTTTTATTATTTCCAAAAATCACTCTTTCTAATTCTAGCTCTTTCTAGTTCTTTCAATTTGCGAGATATTACATATGAGACCTTAAAGATGACCATATGTGGTATTATATTTATGAACCCTTAGTGGTGCCCTCTAATGTAGTATATTTAAGGGTCATTGATGATACCCATATGTTGTATTATATTTGTGGGTCCTTAATGACACCTCTTTGTTGTATTATACATAGGAGCCATTGATGATTTTTTTTACTTGCAAGCCCTTGATGATGCTTATTTATTATATAATTTCTTCGAGTTCTTGATGATGCTTGTACGACAAAAGAAAAGCTTTTATATCATAAACTTGTAGTAACTATGCCTACAAAGTTTAGCAAGAATCTTGTTTTCAGGTTATTTGCCTGATGTGGCATTCAAAATTTAGACCGACTCTTATACATGTAGTTTGTTAAAGTTGAGTATATGTTTATTCATCCCTGACATATCTACACATTTCATTTGTACAAAAGTCTCATTAACGGAGGCTCTGTATTTCGTGTTGATTTTTCAGGTAGAGCCTACGAAGACCTCTTTAATAGGAGTTGTTGAGTTCAATATTTGAGTTGGTAAGCTCTTTTCTGTAAAGATATGACACTTGAGCCTAACTCAACCCCAAAAGCTAGCTAATGAGGGGAGGTTTGTCCAAGTCCATATAAGGAGACCAAATTCCCTTTTTCTCTACCGATGTGGGACATCCTAACACTCCGCCTCACATCCAGAACACAACTGAAGTGTGAACACTTCTAAATAAGGTCGCATCATCGGTGAACAACAAATTAGGATGGGCCTGGCTCTGATACCATGTAAATATATGACACTTGGGCCTAACTCAACCCTAAAAGCTAGCCCACGAGGGGAGGTTTGCCCAAGTTCATATAAGGAGACCGAATTCCCATCCCTCTACCGATGTGGGACATCTTAACATTTTCTTTCTAGAGTTGTCAAGCTAGAGGTTCTGAATTTTATCTTACTTACGTACAGTGACATGCAGGTAGGGGTCGTGTCTCGACCATGAGATATGTGTTATGCTATTAGAGGTTTGTAGACTTATATTGTATGGCAGTATCTTGATTATGGACGTGCCGTCCTTTATGTTTAGTTGTTGACTCTGATGATGAACTCACTAGTGTTGTTACGTATCTGATGACATCCTTCTTTACCTTGTGATTAGTGAGTATCTTTAAGTTCAACCTTATTGGACTTGAGTTTATAAACGCATGTTGTTAGGATATTATCTTGGTAGATTGATATATTTGAAGGCCTCTTTGTCCTAAGACATACATCAGAAGATACACTCTATGTTTGGTACGCTCAGCCTTACAAGGTTTCGGTGCTAGTTTTGTCTATCCAGATTTTGATTGTGACAATCAGCCTTTGAAACTTATTGAGTACGCGTGTTTTTTTTCCTCATACTACTCCTGGTGCATCTTTTTGATGCAGATCCTAACACTAGAAAACCCAGCTAATCTAGTTAGTCTAAGACTGTGTCCAGTTTAAAGCTTTCTACTTATTTTCGGAGCAAGAACCTAGTTTCTTTTGTCTTATTTACTAGTCTTTTAGATATCCAACAATTTTGTTGTATTGAACATTTATAATTCGTTGTAGATGTTTTTACACCGTGACACAATATTTTGTGCATTTTTAATATCATCCACACTTGATATATGTTCTTATGAAAGCTTGATATATGACATATTACTCTATTACTTTACTTTTTCCGATTTATTATTTATTATCATTGTTGGGTGAAAGATTAACTTATCTACGGGTGGGTTAGGATTAAAAATTTATAATTTATTTTCTTATGATTGCTGGATAAAAATTTTCAATAAACAAGTAATTATTTGTCAATGGCATGTAGTGCCATATCATTAACTACTAATTGCTATCATTTTGACTACATTAATTACAATATTCATTTAGTTTTAAATTCTTTGACCAATCATACCACTTCACATTAATTGACACAGATGAAGTAATTTTCAATTAAATTTTGTAACTCTCAGAAGTTAATGACTAATATTGCAATGCAAAATTATGATTTATTAGAATTGCGAGAAGTAAATAATATATATAAACAACTTCAATCAAGAAAGTTAATTTTCATTCACCATTCAAGATCTTTCACACCTAAACTTTTTTTGTAATACAAAAATTTTATTAACATTATGAAATCCCAATATACATAAAGATACTAAAAAAAAATTCTTGAAATAAAAAATCTAACACCAAATTCAACAAAAGTCAGTTACTATTGAATTATCTAATCTTGTCTTATATGAATTTAGTTACTACCTAGATAAGAACAAAATTATGACACATTAAATTGCACAATATATAATATAAAAAAATTTATGCTATAAGTTATTTTTATATGTGCAACGTTTTTTTTTTTTTACTAAAACCCCTAAAATAGTTTTTCAATTTGTTCATCCAAATTTCAGATTTACAATTTACAAAGGTTGTTACTTGTAGTTTTTTTTCATATAAGCGATTTGATTATATATATGTATGTATATATCATACCCCGATCTTAATTAATTAGCTTTTTACTACTTTTCTCTAAGAATTTGTTTGTTGAGGGTTGATATTCATCAAGCTCATCAAATTGAATCGATAATAAAAAAATATTTCTCATCTCCAATAGCTTAATCTAAATATTCATTTCCTGTCAATAGCATGAATGCCTCGGATTGCTCCATTTGCTTGGAGGTTGTTATGAACAATAATAGCAGGTCCATTGCCAAGTTGAAGTGTGGACACCTTTTCCACCTAGGTATGCAACTTAAATATTAATTTTTAGCTATGTCGAGTAGCTAAAATATAAATTGTTATGTTCCATTTGTGTATTAATTCATTACTAGAACTACTTTTATTGGACATGTATTTATAAAACTTGCTCATCATATTCACAAGAACTTTATTTAGATTTTAATTAAAGTCTTATGAACTATTCTGGGTATTTTCTCACCCATAATATTTTTTGTTAAAGTGGACTTTGTAAATCTCTTTCTCTTCTTCTCCATTTAAACCCTTTTCAAATTCAGAATAATATTTTCTAGGAGTAACTTTTGAAATTCTTTTAGAGAAGAAAAAAGTATAATTAATCCACAATTAAATTTAAGAAGTTTTGATCTGAAAATATTTATAAGAATGTGTTTCAAACAAACACTTTTAGAATTTTTAAAAACAAATGCTTAGATCAAGTTTTGTTAGTATAACCAATAATCGATATGAATCAAATTTGTTATGATTGGGATGAATCTCCTTGTCCCCCCCCCCCCCTCCATGTTGGGTGATAGGAAGAGAACGAAAAAAGAAATAACAAAAGATTAAATTGTACCTATTGTATGAAAGACTTATACCAATATACTTAAACCATAATTACTGTGGTAGGATGTCTTTTTGTTGGAAATTAAGTATCGACCCGGCCCACACCCCTTATATTCTTGGTTATGTAGATTTTTCGCATTTTACCCCACAAGTCAAGAATTGTAATGACTTATTTATCATTTATCTATGTTTATTCCGTTAACCTATAAGGTGTTATCGTCCTTTTACTACTTGAATTTTTCTATGAGAGTAAAAAGCTTTGGGTGAATAAATTGCTCCATTTGAAATTGTATTTGTATGTGTGCGTATATTTAATTATATTTATTTTTAGTGCAAATTGTATAGGGTTAGAATTCAATGTTGGGGGCTTAATGCGTTGCCCCAACTGCCGAGATATAGAAGATGAAAATTGGTTATTTCTAGAAGGCGAGCAATCATATGCACAATACTATGAGGAGGAAGATGAAACAATGCTGGTAATTTAAAAGATTATTTAATATTTATCACTCACGCCCTTTATATGTTGAATAATCTTGTTTAGTTTATATTTTTATTTTTATTTTTATTTTGGTAGAAAAGAGATAATACATTTATATAGATTAATATGCATCAATATATGATAATGACAACTTACTGCTAGTACTATTCTTTCTAGTATTATTCAGACACGGGGTGGTAATACATAATAGGTACTACAATAATTTGTAGATGCTTTTTAGAGTTCCTTATTTAGTTTAATAATTCACATAAACGTTTCTCTTTTTCATTTACTGAAATTATTTTATGAAATGATACAGATTAATTATATTTTATGTATTTATTATCTTAGAACTTCTATAAGGAGTGGGAAGAGGGTGTAGAAAGGGGAAAACACTTTCTAAAATGTGAATCATGTACTAATTAGATGCTCCTATTTTTTTAATTGTAACTCTTGGGTTTTTGTGACAAAAATCCTAATGCACAAGGATAGTAGTCACAAAAATTACACAAACAACAAGTTATAATGATGACTAATTGCACGAATATTTTAATCACTATGACTAAACATCCTTGAGATTTATTAAAGTTAAGCTAGAAATTCGGACGATCATCATAAACTATTGTGTAGAAATTTAACAACACATTTTGGTTCAATATGAATTAAAAAATTTCATAATCAACTCTGTATGGATCCAAAGGTGATAACCACTACTATAATGTCAGTCCAACATTTTTCATTTGATATATTCAACTCAAAGCATTAAAAAGTTAATACTCACTTTGTTTTCTTTTAGAAGTTTCTTCAATAAAACCAATCTAAAATAATCTCAGACAAGCAATGAGTTTTAGTTTTGTATAGTACATATTAGGAAGATTGAGGAGGATAAGGAGGAGGAAGAGATATCGTAGTGGA
>NW_006239731.1:7140-19935 GCF_000226075.1 Solanum tuberosum
AACTCATAAACATTTACTTTTAATTTTTTTTTGTCCATTGAACATGTGTTAACAGCCTGAACCAATGGAGATGTATTTCGATCCAGCCGTTGAAGTGGAAGCTAATATTCCCGAGACTATATGGTAAACTAATAATCATAATCTATGACATATTTTTCTCATTTGATTTCAAGTGCTCATATTTTTTTCATACACATTCAAGGTTAAATAGTTTACCTACGACTTACTTCTTGGTTAATTAAGAAAATGAATTGTCATGTGATTGAATTGTATCCTATAAATTTTGTTAAAACTGAAGTTACTATAATATCTAACTAATTATTAGATAGCTATTGAGTTTTATTCTTCTATAGACATACATTAATTTTCTCAGAATAGAAATAACTCAAAGTAAATAGTTTATTACATATAACTTTCGATGCTATCCCATAATAAGATTCCAGCGTACATGTTACTCCTAATATTGGAATCACCATCTACCCATTTTAGAATAACCTATGAACTACAACTATTGTCTGCTTTTTGAATAAATAAGAAAGTTTAGTCAACCTTATATTTTATAGTCCAAACTATGTCTTGGATGCCTTTGTCATTAAAAATATGTAAATACTACTAGAGCTTCTGGAGTCGGATTCTGAGCAGGACTAAGACATAGTAATTGGAGTGTAATATATGAAGCATGAGGAAGGTGTGAAAGTGAGACTTGGATACTCAAGTTATTACCAAGAGAGATAGATCTAACTGTTTGGGTCTCTGATCTAAGGAAATGGGGAGATCGACGATGATGTCACACATATCATTATTGATGCGGCATGGATGAGGTGGAGGGTTATATTCGGCGTCTTGTGTGACAAAATAGTACCACCAAAACTTAAAGGTATGTTTTATATAGTGGTGGTTAAACGAGCTTTGTGATATGAGGTTAAGTGTTGGCCAGATAACACCTAGATTCATAAGATGCAAGTAGCGAAAGTAAGGATGTTAATATGGATGTGTGGGAATATAGAAAAGGATCAATACAATTAGGAATAAGGATATCTAGGACGTAGTGGGAGTGGCCTCCATGGTGGAAAATATGAGGGAAAGGAGACTAACATGGTTTTGGACACATGAAGAGGAGAGGTGCAGATGCCCTAGTAAGGAGGTGTGAGAGGTTGGATATAGTAGGGTCAATGAGAGAGACATGTAGGCCAAAGAAGTATTGAGGAGATGTGATTAGATAGGATATGACACATCTTCAGCTTACTGAGGACATCACCTTAGATATAAGCGTATGAAGGTCGCAAATAAGGGTAAAAGGTTAGAACGTAGTTGCAGAGTTGTCTTATTACTAGCCTATTCATGTCTTTGGTTGGGTGAAAGTACAGAGCTCCGTGTAAGTCTTAGTATTAGCATATTCATGCAGTCCTTGGCTATAGGTAATTGATTTTATATGTGGTTTACTGTGCTTAGGTAACCTCACCTTGTTATTTTTGTTAAGGTTTCTTGCATATATGCTCCGCCACTACAAAAGAAATGATCTTTAATGACAATTAATTAATGACAATATTTTAGTTTCTACTAAATATGTTTTTTTAGAGGCAACTACTAGTCAAAATTATATCTTAGCACTCTTTGTAAGTGCCGCTAAATCTTATGCGACAATGAATCTAATGGCAATTAGCTAATATCGGTAAAAGATTTAACACTCTTTGTTAATGTGCACAGTTATTGCCGCTAAAATTGTTTTTATTGTTACTGCTTTGCCATTAGCTGTCACATTTTCCCTTTAATCACTTCTTTGATTTGCTTGAGCCAAGGGTTTTTCAGAAATAGCATATCTACCTCGGAGAAGTAATGGTAAGGTCTACGTATATAATCTACCACCCTAAGACTCCACTTTGTGGGATTTCACTCAATTTATTGTTGTTATAAATACAACTAGAGTATAACTGCTTTACACTAATGAAAAACCAATTATGCTATATCAGGTTACTTACAAGACTAATTTGAGTTAAATTAATGTAGTTAAGGATGAATCAGTTATGAACTTCCCTCCAAAAGTCTTTGTATTGATGGTTGTGCACCACAATGCCCAAAATCATGGCTGCACAAATTCTCTCATAGTACTTCTTCCTTTCCATCCATAAATCTCTAATCAGTAGCCTGTTTAGAACATTGTTGCGAATGCTCCTGCATTTATTGTAATGATGCATAACATTGAATAAAGATAATGTTTTCTACCAAAACAAACCCTTTCAACTATAGTAATGCTAATTCTATTTTTGAGTTTGTTTTACTTTTTCCGGTAGAGTAGAGTGTATTATTTTGCTAATTAGTTATTTAATGTACCATATATATGTTACTAGGCCTATTGAAGCATCAAATGGAGGGACAATGTACGTTGAGGATGAACCTAAACTCGAGCTTACTCTGGCATTAAGAAATGGACCACCGCTTTCACCATCAAGAAATGTCCCACCCCTGCGACAAAATGAGCAGGCTGCAGCTGGTATTAATCTTGAGCTTTCTCTGGCAATAAGATATGTACCAGCGCCAGGACCAATTATTGATCTGGCTGCAGGTACTAATCTTGAGCTTTCTCTGGCAATTAGTAACTCAACTTATGGGGAGCAGTCTTCTTCATCCCAAAACTGGCTGGAAGACATAATGAACATGGATGATCCTAATGAAGAACATGATGATGAAACCTTTCGCCCCAATATGATTCAGTTCCTGTAGGAAATGGAGGAAAATATCAACTACTCAAGATGCTCTTTCAGGGTACATATACCTGAGTAGTCCAATATTTTAAAAAAAACAAAGAAGAAGAACGAAACTGTTCTTCATGTGAAATCCAAATAAAGTACCATGGTCATGTGGTACTGATCAAGACTTGTTGCAAACTATTTTATTTTAGGGTTTGTGTTTTGACATTATTGCTAAACTCTTGTTTTGACCTTTGATTAAACCATTTATGGGTTTATTAGAACATCCAAATTCAATTGCTTTGTTTATCGATCTGCTAGTCTTTTAAAAAAATTATTATTAGTATAATCAAACCACGCCCAATGTATCTTCTTAGGTGGTACGGGGGGTTTGACATGACCCCTCCCATATGTGGATTATGTCATGACTCGAGCCTACATCCTGAACGTGGCCGGCACTTGAGAATCGTTGTTGGTCCCCCAAGCAAACCCTCATCCTGGCTTACTACAAGCGGAAAACTAACTCAAGCATCCATAAGCATCAAATTGAAAGAAATGTTTAAAAACAGTTTATCGAATCTCAAAACTTTGTTGAATATACTGAGTATAAAACATAAGTTTAAATAAAAGATCTCAAAACGGAAAGACACTCCAAAAATGCCTATCTATGAAGCCTCTATTGTATATAGATGAGTGTTGGGACAAGACCCACGACTACTCCGAATTTTTACTAATACTAACAACTCGTAAAAATGGAGTTAACAATTTAGTGAATGAAAGAACTGTAGTAGATACAAATTTATACTAAACTAGATGTATAGAAGTAAGGAAATGAAATCATTAAAACTTTGCAAAGATACTTACTCATTTCTGAACTCGATATGTTAAGTGATAAAATAAAAATACACTTTTAACTCTATTTTGGACATTCCCTAACCGACAACCATCACTATGAGCTACGTGATGATAGAGCATCTCGCCCACACTGCCAAAACTGTCTTATACCTTGCCGAGGTATAGAACACCTCAACTAAGTGGATCCACTAAGCTATGCTCAAAACAACTAAGGAGTCATCTAAAAAGTATGATCCTTTATCCATGTTGGTGTACATGGTTTATGATGATTTTGAGTTATATGAACTCATCTTCATATCAGTGTTCAATACTACTTCCAATAATATATATACTCATGTTCAAATATACAAAACATACTTTTTATCTAGTTTGAGATAATTGCTCAAACTATCCTCTTAAAAGAGGTAATGTTCCCCGAGCTACCCTCGAGATGCGGACACGGGACCTAGGATCACAAATGACCCCAAGCTAACCCTACTCGCATGACATGAGCATACTAAGGATAACAATAACTAATGCGGAAGCTTAAATATCATGAAAAAGAAAATGATGGGGAATACCCATTCTAAAACTGAATATATCAAATCTGAGAGTTTAATACAAGAGAAATATCAAACTTAAATACTATGCTGAATATAACTATGTCTGATAATGGCCTCTAACTGACTAGAAGTGCTAGGGCATGCCCTAGCTAAATCTAGCAAAACTGAAACTAAAAGACTGGAATACTGAAGTAAATAACATGACTATTGTCCTCGGAGAATGAGGACTCACCACTGATGTTGCTGAGCTAGAGATCGAGAATCGATCTATGCGTGATCCGCAAGCTGAGAAACTGAACCTACATCACGAGAAGATGTAGCGCAGAGTATGTGTCAGTACTTAAGAGGTACTGAGTATTCAGGATAGAGTAAAGCTGAAATAACATATAACTGAACAAGCAATAAAGCTAGGAAATAGATATTGAATGCTGAATTAACTGAATGCAAAGACACTTTTATAACATGTTGATACTTAATACTGACTGTACTGAAATGTGGTCAATGCAATAGAGTCTGACTGAACTGTAGGAGCTACTAATAACCGACATGAAACCACATGAGCTAAATGTGGAGTCCGAAGTATATGCCCCATCGAAAGGACCCAATGCACCTGGCCAAAGGTGTAGAGGCATGCTGGTGTTATCACGAAAATGATGCCCACAGAGGGGACTTACAACCTACGTGGCTCGTAGTTCTAGGAATATATGTGTGACTGCCCCTTGCCCAACTCTGTATTATTCTGCTCCCAATAGGTTAAATGGTTAACACATTATGACTGAATTTCTGTAATATACTAGATAGTTCAAGCTGACATGCAAACTGAGAATGCACACTAATATACTGATAATGACACATTCAAAAACTGAGGCACGTATATATGAAGTACTAAAATATCTTACCTGGCATGTGTAATTCAAGAACTAAAGAACTACATAGCTAGGGTTCTGAATTACATGCAAGAAACCAAGTATTAACATGATAATCTGATTTGGAACATTAAATAAACTAATTCATGATAATCTGCTAAAGTTCTAGAAACCTCAGGTCTAGTTAATAATAGGGAATCAAGAATCTGACTGAATTCTAGGGACCTAATGGGTGAAAGGAACCCACTAGTGAAATCCCACATACCCGGTGACGAATTCCTCAGAGAAATCCTTCAATTTAAGGGTTGGAACTGGAGGAAACTTGCTATGAACTAGGGTTCTTGACTTCTTTCTCCACTTAGCGTTCTAACTTTCTAAGTTTTGCTGTATTATTTGACTTCGGTAAGTTCTAGATATGTTTCTAGGCTAGAATTAACCAAAACCACGTAGTTTAGGGTTAAAACGACTTAGTTTAAGGGTCCAACAAAATAGGAAAAGACTAAAAGACCCCTGACTTAACTGCTGTTGGAGTGACCGACGGACTGTTGATGGACATACGGTCCGTGATGGTGAGCCGTCAGTCGAGACTGGAGCTGGGTTCTTAGGGGCCTGATCCACGGACTATGGGTCAACACTTAGCTGTTTTTCCTGGGGCTTCTAGGAGGAGGGTCGCAAATGCGAACCACGGTAGGACGGACCGTGGGTCCTCCTACGGTCCGTGGATGGTGCCCGTGGGTGCCACCTGAACACCTAAAAACTGCAATCTGGTCTGTTCTAGTATATGGGGTATTACATTATCTCTCCCTTGGGATCATTCGTCCTCGAATGAAGACTAACTAGCTTAAAAGAGAGGAAAAGAGTTGCAACTCTACCATACAAAAAAAAAAATACTAAGACTGATTTCTGACTGAACTGAGTTCCAAGAACATGCAAATATGCTGAAAATGCAAGTACAAACTGAAGGAACATATTACTAAGACTGAAACTGCACATGAATGACTGAAAAACTTAAGAGGAACTATTAGCTCAAGCTGGAATGGAATCAGAAGGAAAGAGGTAAGGATACTTGGCTTTCATGGTTGCTTTTGCTTCCCAAGTAGCTCCCTCTACACACTGACTTCTCCACAAAACCTTGACTGAAGCGACTTCCTTATTTTTCAACATTCGAACCTGACGATTAAGGATTTCAACTCGTACCTCTTCATAAGTGATACTATCCTTCACAACCACACTTTCTAAAGGTACAATAGATGCTAGATCACCCAAACACTTCTTCAATAACGAAATGTGGAAAACCGAATGCACTGCTGCTAGTTCTGTGGGCAACTCTAACTCATAAGCCACTTTACCAACCCTTTTCAAAATCTTGTAAGGGCCTACATATCTAGGATTGAGCTTCCCTTTTTTTCCAAATCTCATCACCCCTTTCATAGGTGACACTTTCAGGAAAACCCGATCATCAACTTGGAACTCTAGTTCCCTTCTCTTTATATCTACAAAAGACTTCTGGCGACTCTGGACTTTCTTAAGTCTATCTCTAATGAGTTGCACTTTCTCCATAGCATCATGAACTGCATCTGGCCCTATCAAGGCTGCTTCACCCACTTCAAACTAAGCAACTGGAGATCTACACCTACACTCATACAATGCATCATAAGGGGCCATATAAATGCTGGAATGGTAACTATTGTTGTAAGCGAACTCAATAAGCGGGAGGTGATCATCCTAACTACCCTTTAAATTGATCACACAAGCTCTCAACATGTCCTCTAAGGTCTGAATGGTACGCTCTTCCTGATCATCAGTCTGCGGGTGAAATGTTGTGCTAAGGATAACCTGAGTACCAAGACATCTCTGAAATGACTTCCATAAATGAGAGGTAAACTGAGGACCTCTATCTGAGATGATAGACAAAGGAACCCCATGTAACCTAACTATCTCATTAATGTAAAGCTTGGCGTAGTCCTCCGCCGAATCTGTAGTGTTAACCGCCAAAAAGCGTAAATACTTAGTAACACTATCAACTATCACCCAAATGAAGTCATATTGTCTGCGAGTACGAGGTAAACCTGTGATGAAGTCTATATTGGTCACTTCCCACTTCTAAGTAGGAATGTCGATCTCTTGAGTCATACCTCCTAGTTTCTGATGTTCTACCTTGACTTGCTGGCAATTGGGGCACTTAGCCACAAAATTTGCTATATCTCTTTTCATGTCATTCCACCAATAGACTTCCTACAGATAACGGTAGATCTTAGTGGCGCCTGGATGAATAGAATATCTGAAGTTATGGGCTTTTGCAAGAATTTGTTGTCTCAACTCACCAACCTTAGGAACACATAGTCGACCCTGATAGGGAAGCACACCATCTCCCCCTTGGGAGAAAACTTCAACCCTTTGCTGGTGTATTGCACCCTTTAGTTCAAGCAATATCGAATCACTATCTTGCTTTTCCTTCACCTCCACTACCAAAGAAGATTTTGACCCATTCTGAACTGTTACACCACCATCTGATATGCTCATAAGACGAACTCCTAAGCGAGCAAGTCTGTGCACATAATTTTTTAGTTCCTTTCTTTCTTCCTCAACATGGGCTATACTACCCATAAATAGTCTGCTAAGAGCATCGTTTACTACATTGGCCTTACCAAAATGGTAATACACATTCATATCGTAGTCCTTGAGGAACTCAAGCCATCTCCTCTGGCGAAGATTCAACTCTTTCTGGGTGAACACATACTGAAGGCTCTTATGGTCTGTGAACACATTTACGTGAACACCATACAGTTAATGTCTCCAAATCTTAAGTGCAAACACCACTGCTGCTAGCTCGAGGTCATGAGTTGGATAGTTCTTCTCATGCACCTTAAGTTGTCTAGAAGCATAAGCTATAACTTTACCCCGTTGCATCAACACACAACCTAGGCCGACTCTGGATGCATCACAGTAGATAACATAACCATCTAAACCCTCTGGTAACAAGAGTTGTAATCAACCTAGTTTTCAATTCTGCGAAGCTTTTCTCACAATCATCTGACCATTGGAACTTAACCTTTTTCTGAGTTAACTGAGTCGATGGAGAGGATATGGATGAAAGTCCTTCCATGAACCTTCTGTAATAACCTGCTAGACGCAAGAAACTTCTGATATATGTAGGAGAGGTAGGTCTGGGCCATTGTTTCACTCCTTCTATTTTCTGGGAATCCACTCGGATCCCTTCGCTGGATACTATATGCCCAAGGAAAGGCAACTGATTGTAACCAAAACTCGCACTTGTTAAATTTGGTGAATAACTGGCGATCTTTGAAAGTTTGCAGGACAACCCTCAAATGGTTCGCATGTTCTTCCTCATTCCTAGAGTAAATGAGGTTATCATCAATAAAGATGATAACGAACAAGTCCAAGTACTACTTGAACACTTTGTTCATCAAATCCATAAAAGCTGCTGGAGCATTGGTTAGTCCGAATGACATAACTACAAATTCATAATAACCATACTGAGTTCTGAAGGCTGTCTTCGGAATGTCAGTATCTCTGACTTTGAGTTGATGATAACCCGATCTGAGGTCTATCTTTGAGAAATGACGACTGAAGTTGGTCAAACAAGTCATCAATCCTGGGGATGGGTTACTTATTTCTGATCGTGACCTTGTTCAACTTCCTATAGTCAATGCACATTCTGAGAGAACCATCTTTATTTTTCACGAACAACACTGGTGCACCCCATGGCGAAATACTAGGTCTGATGAAACCCTTATCTAGAAGGTCTTTCAACTGCTCTTTCAATTCCTTAAGCTCAGCTGGAGCCATTCTGTAAGGAGGAATATAAATAGGCTGGGTAGTTGGAAGGAGATCAATTCCAAAGTTGATTTCCCTTTCAGGAGGAACTCTAGAAAGTTCTTTTGGAAACACTTTTGGAAACTCATTGGCTACGGGAACTGACTCAAGAGTTGGGGTTTCAGAGCTTGAATCTTGAACCCAAACTAGATGATAGAGACAACCTTAGAGATCATCTTTCTGGCATTAAGGTAAGAAATGAATTGACCTATAGGCGCTACGCTAGTACCCTTCCATTCTAAGACTGGTTCGTCTGGAAACTGAAAACGAACAACCTTAGTTCTACAACCGATTGAGGCATAACACGAATATAACCAATCCATGCCTAGAATGATATCGAAGTCTACCATTTCTAACTCTACAAGATCTGCTGAAGTGACTTTCTGGGAGACTGTGACAGGTCAATTTATTTATACTCGTCTAGCTATAACTAGGTCACCGATTGGAGTAGAGACTGAGAAGGGTTCTGAAAGATTTTCTGGACTAACATTGAATTTGATTGTTATATAAAGAGTTACAAAGAAAAGAGTGTCCCCTAGATCTAAAAAGCATAAAAATCTAAGTCAAAGACTCGTAAAGTACCAGTGACTACATCTGGAGAGTCTTCCTGATCCTAGCGAGCCTGAAGAGCATACAACCTGTTTTGGCGCTGACCGCCACCTGTACTAGTTGAGTTACCCTGCTGAGTCGGGCGACCTGCTGGTGCTACTGAAGTTGTGCACTGAGCTCTTCCATTGTTACCTCCTTAACCCTGTCTAGAAGGACAATCTTTCAACCTGTGAGCAGACTGACCACACCCAAAGCATCCTGCCTTTCCTGCAAGGCAGTCTCCTGGATGGTACTTACCACACTTAGGACAAGTTAGATAGGTTTTCGTACATGAAACACTCCTCTGAGACTTAGAGCCTGATGCCATACCTTTCTGATCTTGTCTGAACTTGGAGGATAGAACACTAACTGATGAAGGGGCAGGGGTTGAAAATTTCTGCTGACCTTGCAAGCGATTTCCACCACCCAATTTTTGTTGAGTATACTCATAGTTCCCAGTCCTAGACTTCTTGTTCTCCTTAGCCTGTTCCCTAAGCTTATCTCTCTCAACCTGTTAATGATGAGTCATGAGCCTAGAGATGCTCAGATTTTCCAACAACATAGCATTTCTACACTCTGTCTTCACAAAGTTTGACACTCCATATAGAAACTTATTCATTTGGGCCCTGGAATTAGCAACCATGTGAGGAGCATACCTGGAGAGTTGGGTAAACTTGAGCCCATACTCTTGGACTGTCATGCTACCTTGCCTTAAGTTCATAAATTCCTGAGCTTTTGCCTCTCTTAACTCTCTTGGGAAGAGCCTGTCCAGAAAGGTCTCACTAAAGCAATCCAAGTGATAGGAGCTACATTTGTACCCCTGTTCTCTTTCCACTGAGTATACCAGATATGAGCCACATACTTAAGTTGGTATGATGCTAACTCCACCCGATCATTCCCAGTTACCTGTATCACTTCAAAGATCTTCTTGACCTCACCAATAAAGTTCTGGGGATCCACACCAATCTTCGATCCGAAGAACTCTGGCAGATTCATCCTAAAAAAAGCTCTCAGTCTGGCTACAGCTGACCCCACATTAGTATTTGCTGGAACTGGAACCCACTGATTCTTCTGCTTAGGCCACACTCTGAGCCAATATTTGAATGGCATTCCGGAACTCTTCATTCAAAACTTCTTGATCTGGGACTGGAGGAGCTATGTTTGCATTCCTAACATTTGCATTCCTGATGATAGCTCTACGAAGAGGCATGATCACTGAAACATAGAATGTCGAGTTAGAATGAGGAATTAGATCATACCTTACGCCCAATAAGAGTAATAAGAAAAATGAAGATTTTTTCTAAATCACTTTGTAGCCTCCCTCTCATTAGATGTGGTGCGCACTACACATCCACAAAAACGACTCTACCTAGCGTTGCCTTTCAGACATCCTAGGAAACTTAAACCTAGTGCTCTGATACCAAGTTTGTCACGCCCCGAGCTACCCCTGAGACGTGGACACGAGACCTAGGATCACAAGTGACCCCAAGCTAACCCTGCTGGTATGACATGATCATACTAAGGATAACAATAACTGATGTTGAAACTTAAATATCATGAAAACAAAAATGATGGGGAATACCCATTCTAAAACTGAATATATCAAATTTAAGATTTTAATACAAGAAAAATATCAAACTCAAATACTAAGATGAATCTATCTATGTCTGATAATGGCCTCTAACTGACTAGAAGTGCTGGGGCATGCCCCAACTAAGTCTAGCAAAACTGAAACTAAGAGATTGAAATACTGAAGTAAATAACATAGCTATTGTCCTCGGAGAATGAGGACTCACCACTGATGCTGCTGAGCTAAAGATCGGGAACCGATCTATGCGTGATCTGGAAGCTGAGAACGTGAACCTGCATCACGAGAAGATGTAGCGTAGAGTATGCGTTAGTACTTGAGAGGTACTGAGCATGCAAGATAGAGTAAAGTGGGTATAACATATAACTGAAGAAGCAATAATGCAAGGATATAAACTAAACATGATATAGATACTGAATGCTGAATTAACTGAATTCAAAGACCACTTTTATAACATGTTGATACTTAATACTGACTGTACTGAAATGTGGTCAATGCAATAGAGTCTGACTGAACTGTGGGAGCTACTAATAACCGACATAAAACCACATGAGGTAAATGTGGTGTCCGATGTATACTCCCCATCGAAAGGACCCAATGCACCTAGCCAAAGGTGTAGAGGAATGCTGGAATGATTACTAAAATGATCCCTACAGAGGGGACTTGCAACCTACGTGGTTGTAGTTCTGGGACTATATGGGTGACTGACCCTTGTCCAACTTGGTATTATGCTACTCCCAATAGGTTAAATGATTAACACATTATGACTGAATTTATGTAATATACTGGATAGCTTAAACAGACATACAAACTAAGAATGCACACTAATATACTGATAATGACACATTCAAAAACTGAGGCACTTATATCTGAAGTACTGAAATATCTGACCTAGCATGTGTAATTCAAGAACTAAAGAAATACATAGCTAGGGTTCTGAAATTAATGCGAGAAATGATGTAATAACATGATAATCTGATTTGGAACATAATAATAACTAATTCATATTCTGCTAAAGTTCTAGAAACCCTAGGTGTAGTTAATAATAGGGAATCAAGAATCTAACTGAATTCTAGTGACCTAATTGGTGAAAGGAACCCACTATTGAAATCCCACATAGCTGGTGACGAATACCATGGATAAATCCTTCGATATCAAGGTTGGAACTGGAGGAAACTTGATGCGTTCTTGAACAAGGGTTCTTGACTTCTTTCTCCTCTTAGCGTTCTAACTTTCTAAATTTTGATGAATGATTTGACTTAAGTAAGTTCCAGTTATGTTTCTAGGCTAGAACTAACCAAACCCATGTAGTGTAGGGTTAAAACGACATAGTTTAGGGGTCCAACCAAATAGGAAAAGACCAAAAGACCCCCGACTTAACTGTTGTCGGAGTGACCGACGGACTGCACCGACGGACCGTCGATGGACTGACGGTCTGTGATGGTCAAGTGTTGATATACCGTGAGTTTACGGTATTTCTAATACATTTCACTTACAAGTTGTGTGTGTCTAGGGCCTTTTTATATAGGCTTTTATATGTTTTATCATGTTTTGCAGGAAAGATGTTCAGGCGCGGAAGTACAGAGACAGCTGAAAGAAATGCAAAAACAGGGCATTCACAGAGGTGATCTACAGACCGTAGGTCCATTCACGGTCCGTAGGTGATGGTCGTAGATCAGCAGGCAAGGCATGGAAGGCAAATCAGGGAAATCTGACCGAGTGTGGAACCACGGTGGCCATTGACGGTCCGTAGAATGATCTACAGACCGTACTGTTGATTCGTAAATTGACACTACGAGGGTTCCAGTACCTGATTTTTGAAGATTCCAAGT